>NW_024609163.1:0-47500 GCF_018296145.1 Oncorhynchus tshawytscha
CTCTCTGTCACTCTCTGTCTCTCTGTCTCTCTCTGTCTCTCTCTCTCTCTCTGTCTCTCTCTCTCTCTGTCTCTCTCTCTGTCTCTCTCTGTCTCTGTCTCTCTCTCTCTGTCTCTCTCTCTCTCTCTGTCTCTCTCTGTCTCTCTCTGTCTCTCTCTCTCTGTCTCTCTCTCTCTCTGTCTCTCTGTCTCTCTCTCTCTGTCTCTCTCTCTCTCTGTCTCTCTCTCTCTGTCTCTCTCTCTCTGTCTCTCTCTCTCTCTGTCTCTCTCTCTCTCTCTCTCTCTGTCTCTCTCTCTGTCTCTGTCTCTCTCTCTCTGTCTCTCTCTCTCTCTGTCTCTCTCTCTCTCTCTCTGTCTCTCTCTCTCTCTGTCTCTCTCTCTAAAGAAGTTTCAAGTGTTATATTATCAGCTACAGTATGAACAGTGTTTTAGCAATGTGCAAATTGTTGTAGTACAAATAGTAGGGAAAGATAAATAAACAGATATATATTGGTGGTATTTACAATGTTGTTTAAGCTTCACTGGTTGCCCTTTTCTCATGACAACAGGCTACAAATCTTGCTGCTGTGATTGCACACTGCGGTATTTCACCTACCAGAAGTTTATCAATGTTTGATTTGTTTTCAAATGATTTGTGGGTCTGTTTGATCTGTTGGTAAATACAGTGCATTCAAAGCATTCAGTCCTCTTGACGTTATCCACATTTTGTTAAGTTACAGCCTTATTCTAATATGGATTAAATAAATACATGTCCTCATCAATCTACACACAATACCCCATAATGACATCACAATATCCCATAATGACATCACAATACCCCATAATGACATCACAATACCCATTAACGATAGAGCGAAAACGTTTTTATTTTATTTTTATATATTTAGCAAATTTAAAAAATATAAAAACAGAAAAACCTTATTTACATAAGTCTTCAGACCCTTTGCTATGAGTCTCGACATTGAGCTCAGGTACATCCTGTTTTCATTGATCATCCTTGAGATGTTTCTATAACTTGATTGGAGTCCACCTGTGGCAAATTTAATTGATTGGACATGACTTGGAAAGGCACACACCTGTTTATATAAGGTCCCACAGTTGACAGTGCATGTCAGAGCAAAAAACCAAGCCATGAGGTCAAAGGAATTGTCCATAGAGCTCTGAGACTGTAACGGTTTTCTAGTGGTGATGAAGGAGAGTCGGACCAAACTGCAGCGTGTCGATTGCGATCCATGTTTAATATAACAAATAAACACGAACTTACAAAAAACAAAAAAACAATAAACGAAACCGAAACAGCCTATCTGGTGCAAACTAACAACGAGTACACATAGGACACTAAGGACAATCACCCACGACAAACTCAAAGAATATGGCTGCCTAAATATGGTTCCCAATCAGAGACAACGATAAGCACCTGCCTCTGATTGAGAACCACTCCAGACAGCCATAGACCTTGCTAGACAACCCACTAAGCTACAATCCCAATACCACCACCAAAACCCCAAGACAAACACACCACAATTACAAAAACCCCATGCCACACCCTGGCCTGACCAAATACATAAAAATAAACACAAAATACTTTGACCAGGGCGTGACAGAGAACCCCCCTAAGGTGCGGACTCCCGAACGCACCTCAAAACAATAGGGAGGGTCCGGGTGGGCGTCTGTCCATGGTGGCGGCTCCGGCGCGGGACGTGGACCCCACTCCTTTAATGTCTTAGTCCCCTCTCCCTTCGTCCCTGGATAGTCCACCCTCGCCGCCGACCATGGCCTAGTAGTCCTCACCCAGAACCCCACTGGACTGAGGAACAGATCGGGACTGAAGGACAGCTCGGGACCGAGGCAGCTCGGGACTGAGGGGAAGCTCGGGAGTGAGAGAAAGCTCAGGAGTGAGAGAAAGCTCAGGAGTGAGAGAAAGCTCAGGAGTGAGAGGAAGCTCAGGAGTGAGAGGAAGCTCAGGAGTGAGAGGAAGCTCAGGCAGGTAGATAGATCTACCAGCTCCTGGCTGGCTGGTGGTTTCAGCAGATCCTGGCTGACTGGCAGATCCTGGCTGACTGGCAGATCTGGAAGAGTCTGGTTGACTGGCAGATCTGGAAGAGTCTGGTTGACTGGCAGATCTGGAAGAGTCTGGTTGACTGGCAGATCTGGAAGAGTCTGGTTGACTGGCAGATCTGGAAGAGTCTGGTTGACTGGCAGATCTGGAAGAGTCTGGCTGACTGGCAGATCTGGAAGAGTCTGGCTGACTGGCAGATCTGGAAGAGTCTGGCAGACTGGCGATGCTGGGCAGACCGGCGGCGCCGGGCAGACTGGCGGCGCCGGGCAGACTGGCGGCGCCGGGCAGACTGGCGACGCTGGGCAGACTGGCGGTGCTGGGCAGACTG
This sequence comes from Oncorhynchus tshawytscha, assembly GCF_018296145.1. Classification (NCBI taxonomy): domain Eukaryota; kingdom Metazoa; phylum Chordata; class Actinopteri; order Salmoniformes; family Salmonidae; genus Oncorhynchus; species Oncorhynchus tshawytscha. The sequence goes on from NW_024609163.1 coordinate 2,387, forward strand.
GCGGTGCTGGGCAGACTGACGACGCTGGGCAGACTGACGACGCTGGGCAGACTGGCGGTGCTGGGCAGACTGGCGATGCTGGGCAGACTGGCGATGCTGGGCAGACTGGCGATGCTGGGCAGACTGGCGATGCTGGGCAGACTGATGGCGATGCTGGGCAGACTGGCGATGCTGGGCAGACTGGGGGCACTGGCGGCGCTGGGCAGACTGGCGGCACTAGCTGCTCCATATAGGCTGACAGCTCTGGCGGCTTCTTACAGACTGACCGCTCTGGCGGCTCCGTGCTGACTGGCAGCTCCTTGCAGACTGGCAGCTCCTTGCAGACTGGCAGCTCCTTACAGACTGACAGCTCCGTGCAGACTGACAGCTCCGTGCAGACTGACAGCTCCGTGCAGACTGACAGCTCCGTGCAGACTGGCTGCTCCATGCAGACTGGCTGCTCCATGCAGACTGACAGCTCTGGCTGCTTCATGCAGACTGACAGCTCTGGCTGCTCCATGTAGACTGGCTGCTTCATGCAGACTGACAGCTCGGGCTGCTTCATGTAGACTGACAGCTCTGGCTGCTTCATGTAGACTGACAGCTCTGGCTGCTCCATGCGGACTGACAGCTCTGGCTGCTCCATGTAGACTGACTGCTTCATGCAGACTGGCAGCTCGGGCTGCTTCATGTAGACTGACAGCTCTGGCTCCTCCATGCAGACTGACAGCTCTGACTGCTCCATGCAGACTGACAGCTCTGGCTGCTTCATGCAGACTGGCAGCTCTGGCTGCTCTATGTAGACTGGCTGCTTCATGCAGACTGGCAGCTCGGGCTGCTTCATGTAGACTGACAGCTCTGGCTGCTCCATGCGGACTGACAGCTCTGGCTGCTCCATGCAGACTGACAGCTCTGGCTGCTCCATGCGGACTGACAGCTCTGGCTGCTCCATGCGGACTGACAGCTCTGGCTGCTCCATGTAGACTGGCTGCTTCATGCAGACTGGCAGCTCGGGCTGCTTCATGTAGACTGACAGCTCTGGCTGCTCCATGTAGACTGGCTGCTTCATGCAGACTGACAGCTCGGGCTGCTTCATGTAGACTGACAGCTCTGGCTGCTCCATGCGGACTGACAGCTCTGGCTGCTCCATGTAGACTGGCTGCTTCATGCAGACTGACAGCTCTGGCTGCTCCATGCAGACTGACAGCTCTGACTGCTTCATGCAGACTGGCAGCTCTGGCTGCGCTGAACAGGCGGGAGACTCCTGCAGCGCTGTGTCGGAGGAAGGCTCTGGCTGCGCTAAACAGGCGGGAGACTCCGGCAGCGCTGTAGAGGAGAAAGGCTCTGGCTGCGCTGAACAGGCGGGAGGCTCCGGCAGCGCTGTAGAGGAGGAAGGCTCTGGCTGCGCTAAACAGGCGGGAGACTCCAGCAGCGCAGGAGAGGAGAAAAGCGCTGGCTGCGCTGAACAGGCGAGGCACACTGAAGGCCTGGTGCGTGGTGCTGGAACTGGTGGTACTGGATCGAGGACACGCACAGGAAGCCTGGTGCGGGGAGCTGCTACCGGAGGGCTGGGGTGTGGAGGTGGTACTGGATAGACCGGACCGTGCAGGCGCACTGGGGCTCTTGAGCACCGAGCCTGCCCAACCTTACCTGGTTGAATGCTCCCGGTTGCCCTGCCAGTGCGGCGAGGTGGAATAGCCTGCACTGGGCTATGCAGGCGAACCGGAGACACCGAGCGCAAGGCTGGTGCCATGTAAGCCGGCCCAAGGAGACGCACTGGGGACCAGATGCGTAGAGCCGGCTTCATGGCATTTGGCTCGACGCTCAATCTAGCCCGGCCGATACGCGGAGCTGGAATATACCGAACCGGGCTGTGCACCCGCACTGGAGACACCGTGCGCTCCATAGCATAACACGGTGCCTGCCCGGTCTCTCCAGCCCCCGGTAAGCACAGGGAGTTTGCGCAGGTCTCCTACCTGGCATAGCCATACTCCCTGTAAGCCCCCCAAGAAATTTTTGGGGCTGACTCTCGGGCTTCCATCCGCTCTGCCGTGCTAGCTCCTCATAATGCCGCCTCTCTGCTTTTGCTGCCTCCAGCTCGGCTTTGGGGCGACAATAATCTCCAGGCTCATTCCAGGGTCCTTTACCGTCCAATTCCTCCTCCCATGTCCATAACTCCAGGTGGTGCAACCTCTCCCACTGTAGCTGCTGCTGCTCCTGCTGCTGCTGCCTCTGTTGCCTCTTCTCCTGTTGCTCCTTTGGGCGGCTACACTCCCCTGGTTTAGCCCAGGGTCCTCTCCCCGTCGAAGATCTCCTCCCATGACCAGAAATCCTTGGTGAGCATCTCCTTTTTCGGCTGCTCCTGCCTGTTGACACGCCGCTTGGTCCGTTTGTGGTGGGTGATTCTGTAACGGTTTTCTAGTGGTGATGAAGGAGAGTCGGACCAAACTGCAGCGTGTCGATTGCGATCCATGTTTAATATAACAAATAAACACGAACTTACAAAAAACAAAAAAACAATAAACGAAACCGAAACAGCCTATCTGGTGCAAACTAACAACGAGTACACATAGGACACTAAGGACAATCACCCACGACAAACTCAAAGAATATGGCTGCCTAAATATGGTTCCCAATCAGAGACAACGATAAGCACCTGCCTCTGATTGAGAACCACTCCAGACAGCCATAGACCTTGCTAGACAACCCACTAAGCTACAATCCCAATACCACCACCAAAACCCCAAGACAAACACACCACAATTACAAAAACCCCATGCCACACCCTGGCCTGACCAAATACATAAAAATAAACACAAAATACTTTGACCAGGGCGTGACAGAGACAGGATTGTGTCGAGGCACAGATCTGGGGAAGTGTACCAAAACAATTCTGCAGCATTGAAGGTCCCCAAGAACAAAGTGGCCTCCATTATTCTTAAATGGAAGAAGTGTATAACCAACAAGACTCTTCCTAGAGCTGGATGCCCGGCCAAACTGAGCTATCGGGGGAGAAGGACCTTGGTCAAGGAGGTGACCAAGAACACGATGGTCACTGTGACAGAGCTCCAGAGTTCCTCTGTAGAGATGGGAGAACCTTCCAAAAGGACAACCATCTCTGCAGCACTCCCCCAAACAGGCCTTTATGGTAGGGTGGCCAGACAGAAGCCACTCCTCACTAAAATGCACACGACAGCCCACTTGGAGTTTGCCAAAAGGCTACTAAATAAATATGACCATGAGAAACAAGATTCTCTGGTCTGATGAAACTCTTTGAATGCCAAGCATCATGTCAAGCATCATGTCTAGAGGAAACCTGGCACCATCGCTAATGTGAAGCATGGCAGCATCATGTCTAGAGGAAACCTGGCACCATCGCTAATGTGAAGCATGGCAGGATCATGTCTAGAGGAAACCTGGCACCATCGCTAATATGAAGCATGGCAGGATCATGTCTAGAGGAAACCTGGCACCATCGCTAATGTGAAGCATGGCAGGATCATGTCTAGAGGAAACCTGGCACCATCGCTAATGTGAAGCATGGCAGCATCATGTCTAGAGGAAACCTGGCACCATCGCTAATGTGAAGCATGGCAGCATCATGTCTAGAGGAAACCTGGCACCATCGCTAATGTGAAGCATGGCAGCATCATGTCTAGAGGAAACCTGGCACCATCGCTAATGTGAAGCATGGCAGGATCATGCTGTGGGGATGGTTTTCAATGGACTGGGAGACTTGGAGTCAGGATTTTTTATTTTTTATTTCACCTTTATTTAACCAGGTTCTCATTTCTCATTTGCAACTGTGACCTGGCCAAGATAAAGCATAGCAGTGTGAACAGACAACACAGAGTTACACATGGAGTAAACAATTAACAAGTCAATAACACAGTAGAAAAAAAGAGTCTATATACGTACATTGTGTGCAAAAGGCATGAGGAGGTAGGCAAATAATTACAATTTTGCAGATTAACACTGGAGTGATAAATTATCAGATGGTCATGTACAGGTAGATATATTGGTCTGCAAAAGAGCAGAAAAGTAAATAAATATAAACAGTATGGGGATGAGGTAGGTAAAATTGGGTGGGCTATTTACCGATCGACTATGTACAGCTGCAGCGATCGTTTAGCTGCTCAGATAGCAGATGTTTAAAGTTGGTGAGGGAGATAAAAGTCTCCAACTTCAGCGATTTTTGCAATTCGTTCCAGTCACAGGCAGCAGAGAACTGGAACGAAAGGCGGCCAAATGAGGTGTTGGCTTTAGGGATGATCAGTGAGATACACCTGCTGGAGCGTGTGCTACGGGTTGCCATCGTGACCAGTGAACTGAGATAAGGCGGAGCTTTACCTAGCATGGACAAGGGAAAGATTAACAGAGCACAGAGAGATCCTTGATGAAAACCTGCTCCAGAGCACTGGAAGGCGAAGATTCAGATCCCTCAGGACCTTAGACTGGGGTGAAGATTCAACTTCCAAAGGACAATGACCATAAGCACACAGCCAAGACAACGTAGGAGTGGCTTCGGATCAAGTCTCTGAATGTCCCTGAGTGGACCAGTCAGAGCCCAGACTTGAACTTGATCGAACATCTTTGGAAAGACCTGAGAATCGCTGTAAAGCAACTCTCCCCATCCAACCTGACAGAACCTGAGAGAATCTGTAGAGAAGAATGGGAGAAACTCCCTAAATACAGGTGCGCCAAGCTTGTAGCGTCATTACCCAAGAAGACTGGAGGCTGTAATCGCTGCAAAACGTGCTTCATCAAAGTACTGAGGGTCTGAATACTTATGTAAATGTAATATTTCAGTTTTTATATTTTTATTTAATATTTCTAAAAAACTGTTTTTGCTTTGTCATTATGGGCTGTGTGTGTAGATTGATGAGGGGAAAAAAAACAATTTCATACATTTTAGAATGAGGATGTAATGTAACAACATGTGGAAAGAGTCAAGGGCTATGAATATTTCCTGAATGCAATGTATGTGTCTCTAATATGGTCATACATTGGGCAGGAGGTTAGGAAGTGCAGATCAGTTTCCACCTCATTTTGTGGGCAGTGTGCACATAGCCTGTCTTCTCTTGAGAGCCATGTCTGCATACAGCGGCCTTTCTCAATAGCAAGGCTATGCTCACTGAGTCTGTACATATTCAAAGCTTTCCTTAATTTTGGGTCAGCCACAGTGGTCAGTTATTCCACCATTGTGTATTCTCTGTTTAGGACCAGACAGCATTGTTTTTAGTTGATTCTTTCCAGTGTGTCAAATAGTTATCTTTTTGCTTTCTCATAATTTGGTTGGGAAATGGGTTCTATAGCTGATTAATTTAATTTTAGCCAGATCCTAATTGGGATGTCGAGTTTTATGTTCCTTTTGATGGCATAGGAGGCCCTTTCTTGCCTTGTCTCAAATTTAGAAACGCAAAACACTTTACATTAAAACAATAAGAAAATACCATAGAAAGTAAAACAAACAATTATTAAAATCCCATTTCTCTTACATTTTCTGTGAATTAAAATGGTGTCTGTTCCTCTTACCTGACAGGGCTGTCCCTCTTACCTGACAGGGCTGTCCCTCTTACCTGACAGGGCTGTTCCTCTTACCTGACAGGGCTGTCCCTCTTACCTGACAGGGCTGTCCCTCTTACCTGACAGGGCTGTTCCTCTTACCTGACAGGGCTGTCCCTCTTACCTGACAGGGCTGTCCCTCTTACCTGACAGGGCTGTCCCTCTTACCTGACAGGGCTGTTCCTCCTACCTGACAGGGCTGTCCCTCTTACCTGACAGGGCTATCCCTCCTACCTGACAGAGCCGTTCCTCCTACCTGACAGGGCTGTTCCTCTTACCTGACAGGGCTGTCCCTCCTACCTGGCAGGGCTATCCCTCCTACCTGACAGGGCTGTCCCTCTTACCTGACAGGGCTGTCCCTCTTACCTGACAGGGCTGTCCCTCTTACCTGACAGGGCTGTTCCTCCTACCTGACAGGGCTATCCCTCTTACCTGACAGGGCTGTCCCTCCTACCTGACAGAGCCGTTCCTCCTACCTGACAGGGCTGTCCCTCTTACCTGACAGGGCTGTCCCTCCTACCTGACAGAGCCGTTCCTCCTACCTGACAGGGCTGTCCCTCCTACCTGGCAGGGCTATCCCTCCTACCTGACAGGGCTGTCCCTCTTACCTGACAGAGCTGTCCCTCCTACCTGACAGAGCTGCCCCTCTACTTGACAGGGCTGTTCCTCCTACTTGACAGGGCTGTCCCTCTTACCTGACAGGGCTATCCCTCTTACCTGACAGGGCTGTCCCTCTTACCTGACAGGGCTGTCCCTCTTACCTGACAGGGCTGTCCCTCTTACCTGACAGGGCTGTCCCTCTTACCTGACAGGGCTGTTCCTCCTACCTGACAGGGCTGTCCCTCTTACCTGACAGGGCTGTCCCTCTTACCTGACAGGGCTGTCCCTCTTACCTGACAGGGCTGTCCCTCTTACCTGACAGGGCTGTCCCTCTTACCTGACAGGGCTGTCCCTCTTACCTGACAGGGCTGTCCCTCTTACCTGACAGGGCTGTCCCTCTTACCTGACAGGGCTGTCCCTCTTACCTGACAGAGCTGCCCCTCTACTTGACAGGGCTGTCCCTCTTACCTGACAGGGCTGTCCCTCCTACCTGACAGAGCCGTTCCTCCTACCTGACAGGGCTATCCCTCCTACCTGACAGGGCTGTCCCTCTTACCTGACAGGGCTGTCCATTCTACCTGACAGGGCTGTCCCTCTTACCTGACAGGGCTGTCCCTTTTACCTGACAGGGCTGTCCCTCTTACCTGACAGGGCTGTCCCTCTTACCTGACAGGGCTGTCCCTCTTACCTGACAGGGCTGTCCCTCTTACCTGACAGGGCTATCCCTCCTACCTGACAGGGCTGTCCCTCCTACCTGACAGGGCTGTCCCTCTTACCTGACAGGGCTGTCCCTCCTACCTGACAGGGCTGTCCCTCCTACCTGACAGGGCTGTCCCTCTTACCTGACAGGGCTGTCCCTCTTACCTGACAGGGCTGTTCCTCCTACCTGACAGGGCTGTCCCTCTTACCTGACAGGGCTGTCCCTCCTACCTAACAGAGCCGTTCCTCCTACCTGACAGGGCTGTCCCTCTTACCTGACAGGGCTGTCCCTCCTACCTGACAGAGCCGTTCCTCCTACCTGACAGGGCTGTCCCTCCTACCTGGCAGGGCTATCCCTCCTACCTGACAGGGCTGTCCCTCTTACCTGACAGAGCTGTCCCTCCTACCTGACAGAGCTGCCCCTCTACTTGACAGGGCTGTTCCTCCTACTTGACAGGGCTGTCCCTCTTACCTGACAGGGCTATCCCTCTTACCTGACAGGGCTATCCCTCCTACCTGACAGGGCTGTCCCTCTTACCTGACAGGGCTGTCCATTCTACCTGACAGGGCTGTCCCTCTTACCTGACAGGGCTGTCCCTCTTACCTGACAGGGCTGTCCCTCTTACCAGACAGGGCTGTCCCTTTTACCTGACAGGGCTGTCCCTCTTACCTGACAGGGCTGTCCCTCTTACCTGACAGGGCTGTCCCTCTTACCTGACAGGGCTGTCCCTCTTACCTGACAGGGCTATCCCTCCTACCTGACAGGGCTGTCCCTCCTACCTGACAGGGCTGTCCCTCTTACCTGACAGGGCTGTCCCTCCTACCTGACAGGGCTGTCCCTCCTACCTGACAGGGCTGTCCCTCTTACCTGACAGGGCTGTCCCTCTTACCTGACAGGGCTGTTCCTCCTACCTGACAGGGCTGTCCCTCTTACCTGACAGGGCTGTCCCTCCTACCTAACAGAGCCGTTCCTCCTACCTGACAGGGCTGTCCCTCTTACCTGACAGGGCTGTCCCTCCTACCTGACAGAGCCGTTCCTCCTACCTGACAGGGCTGTCCCTCCTACCTGGCAGGGCTATCCCTCCTACCTGACAGGGCTGTCCCTCTTACCTGACAGAGCTGTCCCTCCTACCTGACAGAGCTGCCCCTCTACTTGACAGGGCTGTTCCTCCTACTTGACAGGGCTGTCCCTCTTACCTGACAGGGCTATCCCTCTTACCTGACAGGGCTATCCCTCCTACCTGACAGGGCTGTCCCTCTTACCTGACAGGGCTGTCCATTCTACCTGACAGGGCTGTCCCTCTTACCTGACAGGGCTGTCCCTCTTACCTGACAGGGCTGTCCCTCTTACCTGACAGGGCTGTCCCTCCTACCTGACAGGGCTGTCCCTCTTACCTGACAGGGCTGTCCCTCTTACCTGACAGGGCTGTCCCTCTTACCTGACAGGGCTGTCCCTCTTACCTGACAGGGCTGTCCCTCTTACCTGACAGGGCTGTCCCTCTTACCTGACAGGGCTGTCCCTCTTACCTGACAGGGCTGTCCCTCTTACCTGACATTGTCCTGCTGGAAGGTGAACCTCCGTCCCAGTCTCAAATCTCTGTAAGTGACACAGGTTTCCCTCAAGAAAATATATGTATCTCTGTTGCCCCATGTAGCCCCATGTACCATTCCTTCAATTCTAACCAGTTTCCCAGTCCCTGGCGATGAAAAACACCCCTACAGCATGATGCTACCACCACCATGCTTCACTGTGGGGATGGTGTTCTCGGGGTGATCCTAGGTGTTGGGTATGCGCCAGACATAGCGCTTTCCTTGATGGCCAAAAAGCTCAATTTTAGTCTAATCTTGAATTGAATTGAATTGAATTGAATTTGTGGTCTGTATAATTTATAATTTCATTGAGGATACCATCAACACCGCAGGCCTTTTTGCGTTTGAGGGTTTGTAATTTGTTCTGTAGTTCATTAAAATGTTTGGGTTATCCCGTGGGTTCTGGTAGTCTTTAATAGCTGATTTTAAGATTTCTATTTGATAATGTACAGTGGCAAGAAAAAGTAACCCTTTGTGAACCCTTTGGAATTATCTGGATTTCTGCATAACTTGGTCATAAGATTTGATCTGATCTTCATCTAAGTCACAGCAATAGACAAACACAGTGTGGTTAAACTAATAACACATAACTTATTGTATTTTTCTTGTCTATATTGAATATATAATTTAAACTTTCACAGTGTAGGTTGGAAAAACTATGTGAACCCCTAGGCTAATGACTCCAAAAGCTAAATGGAGTCAGGACTCTGCAAACCTGAAGTTCAGTCAATGAGACGAAACTGGAGATATTGGTTAGAGCTGACCTGCCCTATAAAAAATACTATTCTTACTATTAACAAGAAGCATTGCCTGATTTCCTGAACAAAAGAGATCTCAGAAGACCTCAGATTAAGAATTGTTGACTTGCGTAAAGCTGGGAAGGGTTACAACGTATCTCTAAAAAGCCTTGATGTTCGTCAGTCCACGGTAAGACAAATTGTCTATAAATGGAGAAAGTTCAGCACTGTTGCTACTCTCCCTAGGAGTGGCCATCCTGCAAAGGTGACTGCAAGAGCGCAGAATGCTCAATGACGTTTAAGAAGAATCCTAGAGTGTCAGCTAAAGACTTACAGAAATCTCTGGAACATGCTAACATCTCTGTTGATGAGTCTACGATACGTAAAACACTAAACAAGAATGGTGTTCATGGGAGAACACCATGGGAAAAAAAGAAGAAAAAAAACATTGCTGGACTTCTGAAATCCGCAAAAGAGCACCTGGATGCTCGACAGCTCTTCTGGCAAGATATTCTATGGACAGATGAAACTACAATTGAGTTGTTTTGAAGGAACACACAACACTATGTGTGGAGAAAAGAAGTCACAGCACACCAACATCAAAATCAAAACCTGATGTCCGGTTCACACCAGACATCCCAAGAACATTGCTGAACTGAACCAGTTTTGTAAGGAATGGTCCAAAAATTATCCTGACCGTTGTGCAGGCTTGATTTGCAACTACAGAAAACATTTGTTTGAGGTTATTGTTGCCAAAGGAGGGTCAACTATTTAATAAATCCAAGGCTTCACATACTTTTTCCACCCTGTACTGTGAATGTTTACACTGTGTGTTCAATAAAGACTTGAAAATGTATAATTGTTTGTGTTATTAGTTTAAGCAGACTGTGCTTGTCTGTTGTTGTGACTTAGATGAAGATCAGATCAAATTTTATCACCAATTTATTTCGAAATCCAGGTAATTCCATTGGCTTCACATACTTTTTCTTGCTACTGTATATGTTTTTGCTGTTTGACGGGTCTCTTTGTTTGGTTGGACGGGTCATTTGAGTTTGGTTATCCGGGTCATCTCCATTTTGATAGATAACTCTTGTGTTTTGTTTGTTGAGTGTTTTCCAATTTTCCCAGAAGTGGACGGGTCTCTATGTGTTTCTTCAATTACTTTCAGCTGATTTTGACATGCTGGTCTTATTTTTGCATAGTGTATTTCTGTGTTGTTTTTAGTGATTCACCATAGTGAAGGTGTAGTCTCATGTTTTCTGGGTCTCTATGTGTTTGGTTGGACGGGTCTCTATGTGTTTGGTTGGACGGGTCTCTATGTGTTTGGTTGGACGGGTCTCTATGTGTTTGGTTGGACGGGTCTCTATGTGTTTGGTTGGACGGGTCTCTATGTGTTTGGTTGGACGGGTCTCTATGTGTTTGGTTGGACGGGTCTCTATGTGTTTGGTTGGACGGGTCTCTATGTGTTTGGTTGGACGGGTCTCTATGTGTCTGGTTGGACGGGTCTCTATGTGCCTGGTTGGACGGGTCTCTATGTGTTTGGTTGGACGGGTCTCTATGTGTTTGGTTGGACGGGTCTCTATTTGTTTGGTTGGACGGGTCTCTATTTGTTTGGTTGGACGGGTCTCTATGTGTTTGGTTGGACGGGTCTCTATGTGTTTGGTTGGACGGGTCTCTATGTGTTTGGTTGGACGGGTCTCTATGTGTTTGGTTGGACGGGTCTCTATGTGTTTGGTTGGACGGGTCTCTATGTGTTTGGTTGGACGGGTCTCTATGTGTTTGGTTGACGGGTCTCTATGTGTCTGGTTGGACGGGTCTCTATGTGTCTGGTTGGACGGGTCTCTATGTGTTTGGTTGGACGGGTCTCTATGTGTTTGGTTGGACGGGTCTCTATGTGTTTGGTTGGACGGGTCTCTATGTGTTTGGTTGGACGGGTCTCTATGTGTTTGGTTGGACGGGTCTCTATGTGTTTGGTTGGACGGGTCTCTATGTGTTTGGTTGGACGGGTCTCTATGTGTTTGGTTGGACGGGTCTCTATGTGTTTGGTTGGACGGGTCTCTATGTGTTTGGTTGGACGGGTCTCTATGTGTTTGGTTGGACGGGTCTCTATGTGTTTGGTTGGACGGGTCTCTATGTGTTTGGTTGGACGGGTCTCTATGTGTTTGGTTGGACGGGTCTCTATGTGTTTGGTTGGACGGGTCTCTATGTGTTTGGTTGGACGGGTCTCTATGTGTTTGGTTGGACGGGTCTCTATGTGTTTGGTTGGACGGGTCTCTATGTGTTTGGTTGGACGGGTCTCTATGTGTTTGGTTGGACGGGTCTCTATGTGTTTGGTTGGACGGGTCTCTATGTGTTTGGTTGACGGGTCTCTATGTGTTTGGTTGGACGGGTCTCTATGTGTTTGGTTGGACGGGTCTCTATGTGTTTGGTTGGACGGGTCTCTATGTGTTTGGTTGGACGGGTCTCTATGTGTTTGGTTGGACGGGTCTCTATGTGTTTGGTTGGACGGGTCTCTATGTGTTTGGTTGGACGGGTCTCTATGTGTTTGGTTGGACGGGTCTCTATGTGTTTGGTTGGACGGGTCTCTATGTGTTTGGTTGGACGGGTCTCTATGTGTTTGGTTGGACGGGTCTCTATGTGTTTGGTTGGACGGGTCTCTATGTGTTTGGTTGGACGGGTCTCTATGTGTTTGGTTGGACGGGTCTCTATGTGTTTGGTTGGACGGGTCTCTATGTGTTTTGGTTGGACGGGTTTCGCAGTTTCTTTTTGATGGTTTTGCATTCTTCATCAAACCATTTGTCATTGCTGTTAATGTTCTTAGGTTGTGTGCTTGACATTTTTTAGATTTGATAGTGAAGCTGAAAAGGTCAAATATACTGTTTAGGCATTCTACTGCCAAGTTTACACCAACACTTATCCAGTGGAACGTTTTGTTCAGGAAGTTGTCTAAAAGGGATTGAATTTGTTGTTGCCTAAATTTGTATTAATAGTATGCAGTTCCTTGGGATTTGATGCCTCACGATTAAATATTGCTCTGGTCCAGTAGACTGTGTTTTTGCTGTGATCTGATAGGGGTATCAGTGGACGGACTGAACGCTCTTAGAGACTCAGGATTGAGGTCCGTGATATAATAATTTAAAAGAACTACTGCCATGTGATGAGCTGTAGGTGTACCTACTGTAGAAGTCCCCTCGAAGCCTTCCATTGACTATGTTCATACCCAGCGTGCGAAGGAGCCGCAGGAGTTGTGACCCCTTTTTGTTGGTTGTTTTGTCGTAGTTTTGTCCAATGGGGGCATATTTGGGAGGGAATGCTGTCATCTCCAGGTAGGTGTTTGTCAACCTGTGTGTTCTGGCATGTAGGCCAGCACAGACTAGTACATGTCCCTGGGCCTGGAAAGGGTTGATGTCCTCTCTAGGATGGAGAAGCTGTTATCATTAAAGTATGGGGATTCTAATGAGGGGATATAGGTAGCACACAGGAGGACATTTTCCTCAGTTAAGATAATTTCCTTTTGAATTTTTGCCAAATGTAAAATGTTCCTGTTTTGACTAATTTAATAGAGTGGGTTAGGTCTGATCTATACCAAATTAAAATACCCCTGAGTTTCTACCCTATGTCACACCTGGTAGTTTGGTGGATGGGACTACCAGCTCTCTGTAACACTCACTCTCTCTCAATAGATAAGATGTACTTTCCTCTCTCTGCTGGTCTTTCTATCTAATCCCTCTCTCTCTCTCTCTCTCTCTCTCTCAATAGATGAGATGTATTTTCCTCTCCGACAACCTTTTAAAGTAATAGATGAACCACTCTATACAGTTCAGGGAAATTCAGAGGCACAGCAGCCTATTCTCTCTCTCTCGTTATGTAGCAAGGAGGTAAAGGAACAATCACTGTCTCACAAGTCAGCCGCTGGTGTATACTGTGGCCTATTAAAACCTCTTCAGGATTGGTGGGTCCCTGCGGGACGTTTCAGCTAATGTAGGCTAATGCGATTAGAATGAGGTTGTCAGTAACAAGAAAATTTCCCAGGATGTCGACATATCTGATATGGGCAGAAAGCTTACATTCTTGTTAATCTAACTGCACTGTCCAATTTACAGTATCTATTACAGTGAAAGAATACCATGCTATTGTGTGAGGAGAGTGCATAGTTTTGAACGTGAACAGTTACTAATAAACAAATTAGGCACATTTGGACAGTCTTGTACAAGAAATTTGAACAGATATGCAATGGTTCATTGGATCAATCTGAAACTTTGCACATACACTGCTGCCATCTAGTGTCCAAAATCTAAATTGCAGCTGGGCTGGAATAATACATTATGGCCTTTTGTCTTGCATTTCAAAGAAATGCAAAGATAAATACAAAAAAACGGTTTGTTTTTTTCTTTGTTTTATCTTTTACCAGATCTAATGTGTTATATTCTAGATTCCTTTCAGATTTGCATGTCCTTGCTTCAGAGCCTGAGCTTCAGCCAGTTAGATTTGGGTATGTCATTTCAGGCGAAAATTGAAAAAAAGATACTGTGAAGAGACGAAACCCTGAGGACAGTTTGGAGCAAATCACCTGGTCGGTTTTATCTCTCTGTCCATCTGAGTAAATCCAATAAGCAGTGTCTATCTCTCTCTTCTCTCTCTCCACTCACTCATTCACTCTCTCACACACACTCATTCACTCTCTCACACACACTCATTCACTCTCTCACACACACTTTTTAACCCTCTCTTTATTTCCCTTTTTCTCTGGATTTCACCCTGTCTTTCACTCTGGCTCTGTCATTTTCACTTAATCTCGGTCTCTACCCCTCCAAACTGAGATAACAACATGGGAACGAACAACCCCCAAGGCCCTGGCTGACAAGCTGGCATAACAACATGGGAACAAAGAACCCCGTGGCCCTGGCTGACAGCTGGCATAACAACATGGGAACAAACAACCCCGTGGCCCTGGCTGACAGCTGGCATAACAACATGGGAACAAAGAACCCCGTGGCCCTGGCTGACAGCTGGCATAACAACATGGGAACCAACAACCACCGTGGCCCTGGCTGACAGCTGGCATAACAACATAGGAACAAACAACCCCCAAGGCCCTGGCTGACGAGCTGGCATAACAACATAGGAACCAACAACCCCCAAGGCCCTGGCTGACAGCTGGCATAACAACATGGGAACCAACAACCCCCAAGGCCCTGGCTGACGAGCTGGCATAACAACATAGGAACCAACAACCCCCAAGACCCTGGCTGACGAGATGGCATAACAACATAGGAACCAACAACCCCCAAGGCCCTGGCTGACAGCTGGCATAACAACATGGGAACCAACAACCCCAAGGCCCTTGCTGACAGCTGAACTAACAACATGGGAACAAACAACCCCCAAGGTCCTGGCTGACAGCTGGCATAACAACATGGGAACCAACAACCCCCAAGGCCCTGGCTGACAGCTGGCATAACAACATGGGAACCAACAACCCCCAAGGCCCTGGCTGACAGCTGGCATAACAACATGGGAACCAACAACCCCCAAGGCCCAGGCTGACAGCTGGCATAACAACATGGGAACCAACAACCCCCAAGGCCCTGGCTGACAGCTGGCATAACAACATGGGAACCAAGAACCCCCAAGGCCCAGGCTGACAGCTGGCATAACAACATGGGAACCAACAACCCCCAAGGCCCAGGCTGACAGCTGGCATAACAACAGGGGAACAAACAACCCCCAAGGCCCTGGCTGACAGCTGGCATAACAACATGGGAACCAACAACCCCCCAAGGCCCAGGCTGACAGCTGGCATAACAACATGGGAACCAACAACCCCCAAGGCCCTGGCTGACAGCTGGCATAACAACATGGGAACCAACAACCCCCAAGGCCCTGGCTGACAGCTGAAGTAACAACATGGGAACCAACAACCCCCAAGGCCCTGGCTGACATCTGGCATAACAACATGGGAACCAACAACCCCCCAAGGCCCTGGCTGACAGCTGGCATAACAACATGGGAACCAACAATCCCAGTGGCCTTGGCCGACAGCTGAAGTAACAACATCAGTGTGGATGAGGAGCAGTGATCTCAGCATTAACATATTGTATTATTGTGTGTGTGTGTGTCACAGTATTAGCATATTGTAGCAATTGTGATTGTGTTTGATTAATTAAAACCCACACAAACACTAGTGGTCCCTGAGCAGGTGCTGAGAGAGAGAGAAGGAGAGAGAGAGATGGAGACAGAGAGAGACAGATAGATGGAAACTGAGAGAGCAGGTTACAGAGAGAGCCAGGGGGAGAGAGTGGGAGAAAGAGCAAGCAAGAGAGCAAGCGAGGGTTACTGAGAGAGAGCAACATAGTCTTCTTCAAACAGTAATCAGTACCTTCATCTCCTGTTTCAAGTACACTACCTGGACAGGACGCTAGTCTATCGCAGGGCACTACCCCCAGTCTATCCCCTTAATGCTGAGTGCCAAGCAGAGACACATCTGACCGTCTCTGGTATGACTCTGCCAGGGATCAAAACTCCCAACCTTCCAATCTCAGGACACACACTAACCATAAGGCCATTGAGTTGGTTTCCCACAGCTCTAAGTACGGACTCCTAAACATTTCCCCTGTAAGTGATAGTGGCAGGTAGCCTTGAGGTTACTGGTTCGAATCCGTGAGCCGACGAGGTGAAAATCTGTTGCTGTGCCCTTGAGCATGGCTGATAACACCAATTGCTCAAGGAGCGCTGGATAATGGTGACCTTGGCTGTGACCCCACTCTCCAAGGGTGTCTCCGGGGACCCACTGGGCACACACTGGTTGAATCAATGTTGTTTCCATGTCATTTCAAAGACAGTTCGCTGAACCAACGTGCAATTGGTGTTTGTTGCCAGTGGCGATTTGAGATATGCAAGAAAGACATGTCCATTTCACACTTGTACACGTGTGTAACAGGACTAGGGGCTGTTGCGGTGACCCCAGTAAAATTCCACGTGACTGTTGAGTCACGGCAATCTCCTCTTATGCACTCTGGACATGTGTTCATGGTACCCAACTCGCTAACAACATTTTTTATTATTTTTTATTTATTTTAAATTGGTCGCTAATTCCCTGGTATTCAGGGCTCTATTGTCCCTCCATCAGGTTCTAATGGCCTGGTACTCAGGGCTCTATTGTCCCTCCATCAGGTCCTAATGGCCTGGTACTCAGGGCTCTATTGTCCCTCCATCAGGTCCTAATGGCCTGGGACTCAGGGCTCTATTGTCCATCCATCAGGTGCTAATGGCCTGGTCCATCACTCAGTCAGGGCTCTATTGTCCCTCCATCAGGTCCTCCATCAGGTCCTCCATCATAATGGCCTGGTACTCAGGGCTCTATTGTCCCTCCATCAGGTCCTAATGGCCTGGTACTCAGGGATCGATTGTCCCTCCATCAGGTCCTAATAGCCTGGTACCACTCTGTCCCTCCATATCAATGCAGGGAATTGTCCCTCTAACCACTCTGATATCAATGCAAATGCAAAAACTCATCAAACACTGATCATCAAAACAGTAACGTGCTTCTAAAACTCACCTCACTGTGATCGATCAATTTGAAGAAAGAAGTTTAACAGCAGGTTGAAACTGAGTGTAAAACATGGTCGTTGTGGATGTTGTTTCAAAGCTTAAAACAATCAAATGGGACAGTGCTTTCTTTCTTTTTTATTTCTTTTTTTTATTTTAATGAACCTTTATTTAACTAGGCAAGTCAGTTAAGAACAAATTCTTATTCACAGTGACGGCCTAGGGTGATTAATTCAAAATCCTCATATGCATACAGGAGCTCATGCATATGCATCGACCTACAGTATTTATGAGCCAAGTCCTCCCCCAGAACACAAAAAAACACAGAATTAAAATAATGATTGAGCCGTTACAAAATAAATAGCTTACCGTATATTACACATGGCAAAAAAAACTGATTTTAAAGATTTTGTACATAATTTATTTTGCCTTAAAGGCTACTCCAAAATTAAACAAATTATATTTAATATCACCTTTCAGTGTGGACTGTATTATTAGGCATACTGATGGACTGTTTCTTTTTTTTTTTACATTTATTTAACCAGGAAAGTCAGTTAAGAACAAATTCTTATTTTCAATGACGGCCTAGGAACAGTGGGTTAACTGCCTGTTCAGGGGCAGAACAACAGATTTTGTACCTTGTCAGCTCAGGGATTTGAACTTACAACCTTTCAGTTACTAGTCCAATGCTCTAACCACTAGGCTACCCTGCCGCCCCGTTACCTTATGCTACGCTCCAGACGTTCTATCCATGAATCTGGGAGCGCTTGAGGACGTATAGGGTTAGCCGATGCTCTTGTTTCATTGATTGTGCAGGGCGACTTACGGAGTTAGCCTACAATTATAGTGACTTTGTATTTGATATTTCAATAGCCTAGTTATAGGGATTTTTAAAAATATTTTCAGAATTAATAAAGGACACGTTAATTCACTTTAGCTAAAGAATATTTCACCACCATGCGTTTCCATCTCCTCCTCGCTCGCCTTAATTTCTTTCTTGAACGCAGAGAGACGGGGCGAGTTTAATGAAATATGTTTGAATGTGAAAACATACACAGATTTTTTTTTTTTATAATTCTTGACGGTTTCATTTTATAAACGGGCCATTCATAATCGATTTGACATTTTATACTACATTATATTGAGAATAGTCTGATAGGTGAACATTTGATCAGTTGATGAGAGAACAGCTGTGTAAAGCCTGAGATAAGGAACAGAGCGCGATATTTTTGGGCGACTTTCTTAGATCATCAATCGCCTATAGTCCCGTCATGCAGCCCATTTATGTTTTGATTTCTAATACATTCTAAGGTTTGTATCATTCACAAGTAAAGATGCCTAAAAACTCCAAAATCTAGCACATAAAGTAGGACCTATTTCAAATGATCACTTTTATGCTCAACATAGTCACTTCGTTGCTCCTGAAAGGGAAAAATGTTCCTTTTTATTTTATTCAGCTAAGATCAATTATATTCTTCTTACTATAAAATCATATACTACAAAATAAGTATGGGACTCAGACACATTGTCTGCTGAATGAACAAGCCTAGAGTCTATGGCATGGAGCCTAGCCAGATAACATACAGTAGGACAACTGATGTTCTGTTCTTCTGAAATACATTTTCTTCATATCACAATGTTTATTTAGACCTTGACTAAAATAAATAATATACTTTTTTTTTTTTTTTTAAATGTAGATGTTCCAAAGGCGCGTATTAGCATCTCCATGACTCCATGCTGGTATCCACGGAGGAATGGAGTTGCTAAACGTGTTTATATGTTAATTAATGTTCAATTACCATGAGTCTTTTGCGTGACAATAACCAGCTGACAAAATGACCGCCACAGCCCTAAACAGGACAAGTTTAAAAGGCCCAACAATGTATTGCTACTATCACCCCGCCCGCCCCCTGACCCCTCCAGCCCCCCATTGCCCCCCGCCCCCGCCAGCCCCACCCCATACCCGCCCCCTTCTGACCCCCGACCCCCCACCCCCCGCCCCCGCCCCACCCCCTGCCCCCCCCCCCCCACCCCGCCCCCCCCCCCCATTGCCCCCCGCCCCCCCTGCCCCCTGCCCCCGCCCGCCCCACTCCTGCCCCCTGCCCCCCCCCCGCCCCACCCCTGCCCCCTGCCCCCCCGCCCCACCCCGCCTCCTCTTACCTGCATGCCTCCGCTGGATTTCTTGTGGTTGAGAAGCAGTTCCACGGCCCCCACCACCTCTTTGCGGATGGCGTGCAGCAGTGCATCTCCGACATACACATTAAAGCTCAGCAGTAGTTCTATGATCTCCAGGTTCTCATTCTCGATGGCGATCAGCAGAGCTGTGCGGCCTAACGGGTCTATACAGTTAATGTTAATCTTGAAGTAGATCTCGGCCTCCTGTGGGGAAGGGACAACGATAGGATAACTCAGGGATGGTGTAACAATAATTGGGAAGGGATGATAATGGAAATTCCATATCACAATAATTATCGTGGTAAGTTGGATAACCGACAGTGAAGGTAAACTTATTTGAACTCTCTTTTGAAGAAGTTATTTCTTTTCATTAATTGAAGGTGCTGACCATCAATTCACCGAAAACTTCCAAGCACACACACGCACGCACGCACGCACGCACGCACGCACGCACGCACGCACACACACACACACACACACACACACACACACACACACACACACACACACACACACACACACACACACACACACACACACACACACACACACACACACACACACCTGTCCGTCCGTCCCTACCTCCAGAGCCTGTTTGACGCTGCCGTAGTCTCCCTTCTCCACGGTTCCCAGATAGGCCTTCTCCAGGGAAGACAGCTCCGACTCAGACCGGACGATCCGCAGAGGGATACGGTCCCGGTACGAAGAGCTGTCTGTCCGCCGGTAGTACAGCTGAGACATCTCACCTCACCTCAACTCAGCTTTTACGGCAGGTGCTGTTGTGGGTCCTGCTGTAGCTAGGGCATCACAGACTGTAGCGGGACAGAGAAGGTGTGAGAGGGGCAATGAGAGAAGCCTAAAAGATGCTGGGTGAGAAATACATTGAGAGAAGGGTTAGGGTTGATATAATCATGTATGACTTTATTCGTTGTGTATATTGTTTTGTATATTGATGGTTGACACAACCAAAACAAAAGGAGCAATAAAGAGAGAGAACGAGAGAAATAGAGAGAGAGGTAGAGATAGAGAGAGAGAGGGAGTGTGAGAGAGAGAGAGACAATGTCCTGCGCAAATTTCAAATTGGCTTCTTACCAAAATACCATTTGACAGACCACGTATATACACTGAACACCCTTATTGAGAGACAGACAAACAAACAAAGCAAAACAAAAGCAAAGTATTCTCATGATTGTTGATATCAAAAAAGAATTTCACTCAATTTGGAATCAGGGTCTGCTGATCAAATTGATGGAAAGCGGTAATGGAAGAAAAACACATGGTAATATAAAATTAATGTACACAAACAACAAGTGTGCAGTTAAAATTGACATTAAACACACATTTCTTTCCTCTGGGCTGTGGGGTGAGACAGGGATGCATCTTGATACCCACCCTCTTCAACATGTATATCACCATACTAGAATCTGAAGTCAAATGTCTACTTGTTGCTGATGATCTGGTGCTGAAGCACCAGACCTACTGATACCATAGACCTACTGATACCTACTGATACCATAGACCTACTGATACCATAGACCTACTGATACCATAGACCTACTGGACCTACTGATACCATAGACCTACTGATACCTACTGATACCATAGACCTACTGATACCATAGACCTACTGGACCAACTGATACCATAGACCTACTGGACCTACTGATACCATAGACCTACTGATACCTACTGATACCATAGACCTACTGATACCTACTGATACCATAGACCTACTGATACCATAGACCTACTGATACCTACTGATACCATAGACCTACTGATACCTACTGATACCATAGACCTACTGATACCATAGACCTACTGGACCAACTGATAGCATAGACCTACTGATACCATAGACCTACTGATACCATAGACCTATTGATACCATAGACCTACTGATACCTACTGATACCATTGACCTACTGATACCTACTGATACCATAGACCTACTGGACCTACTGATACCATAGACCTACTGATACCTACTGATACCATAGACCTACTGATACCTACTGATACCATAGACCTACTGATACCATAGACCTACTGGACCAACTGATAGCATAGACCTACTGATACCATAGACCTACTGATACCTACTGATACCATTGACCTACTGATACCTACTGATACCATAGACCTACTGGACCTACTGATACCATAGACCTACTGATACCATAGACCTACTGGACCTACTGATACCATAGACCTACTGATACCATAGACCTACTGGACCAACTGATAGCATAGACCTACTGATACCATAGACCTACTGATACCATAGACCTATTGATACCATAGACCTACTGGACCTACTGATCCCATAGACTGACTGTAACGATTTTCCTCCTCTTCTGACGAGGAGTATGAAGGATTGTACCAATGCGCAGCATGGTAAGTGTTCATGTTATTTATTAGGAACAGAAACAAAAACAAAATAACAAAGAGAGTGAAACGAAAATGAAACAGTCCTGTAAAGGTGCAGCAACACAAAACAGAAAACATAGAACACAAAACATCAAATGCCCACCCCAACTCACGCCCTGACCAAACTAAAATAGAGACATAAAAAAGGAACTAAGGTCAGGACGTGACATTCATCCCCAACCAAGGAGGGCCTACAGCAGCACCTAGATCTTCTACACAGATTCTGTCAACTTAGGCCCTGACAGTGAGTCTCAGTAAGACAATAATAATGGTTGTTACGGATACAGGTATCCTGTGTCTGTGTGTGTGTATCCTGTGTACTTTTCTCTCCTTCTCCCCTCACAGGTGAAAATCATCACTCCCCAATCAGTCAACAATCAATCATCAATCAGAAGACACACCTCCTCCTATTTCCTACCCTATCACAGTTCCTTCCCCATGGTTTAAAAACCCCATCATTTGTTTGCTCTAGAGCTCAATCTCTCTGTAAATGCCATGTATGTAGATCTCTGTGTTTCCTCTCTCTTTGTGTCTTAACCTCGCTTTTGTTTGAGCACCTCCATAGCACTTTGTCATCACCTGTGTGTATTGTTTTTGGTTATGGTGTTTGTTTGTTGCTGGTGGGAAAAGGGGGAAACCAAGACAAGTCGCCCATAGGCATACACTACCCGTAGGTGAACTTTGTTAAATACACTAGTTAGAACTGGGCGGACCACCCACTGTATTTTTGGTTAGTTAGTTAGCTGTTGTTAAAGTAGGCTAGTCTAGCTTAGGGGTGTTTTTGTATATTTATTGTTTCTTTCCATGGGTCCAGCTCAGCCCCTTTTCCTGCCCCCCCCATTACCGTGTGTTTAGAAATAAACCTGGAGTTTGACGGTAGATTTCTGTTGTCGTGGTTATTTCGTTCACACTTTTACTTTGTCACAATAATAATTTGCATGAGATATGTTACATGTCTCATTACCATCCCCCCTAGACTGTCGGGCCAAAAGGGATTCGTAATAATGGTGTTCCAAAAAAGGTCCAGTCTCCAGCACAAAAAATAAAAATTGCCTTTGAGCACAGAAGTAATTATACCTACCTCGGCCTAAACATCAACATCACAGGTCACTTCCACAAGGCTGTGAATGAGCTAAGAGGCAAGGCAAGAAGGGCCTTGTACACCATCAAAAGGTACATTCAAATCGACATCCCAATAAGGAACTTCATGAAAAATACTTCAATCAGTTCTAGAATTCATTTCCATCTGTGATTGTGAGGTCACCAATGAAGAATCCACAAAAAATGGGACAAACACCCAATTGAGACTCACAAACACAAACAGACTCCACATAGCCACAGGCCAGCAACACAATTAGACACAACCAAATTCTGAGAAAGCAAAAAAGAAAACTTTTGACACACTAGAAAGAATCAACCAAAAACAGAGCAAATTGGAATGCTATCTGTCCCTAAACACAGCGGCAAAATACCTGACCACCGTGACTGACCCAAAACTAAGAAAATCCTTGACTATGTACAGACTCAATGAGCATTGCCTTGCTATTGAGAGAGGTCGCCATAGGCAGACATGACTCTCAAGAGAAGACAGGCTATGTGCCCACTTTCCAATAAAATGAGGTGTCAACTGAGCTGCACTTCCTAACCTCCTGCCAACTGTATGAACACAGAGATATATACTGTATATATTTCCCACTGATCATACGGACCCACAAAGAATTTGAAAATAAATTAAACATTGATAAACTCATAGCTGTTAGGTGAAATACCGCAATGTGCAATCACAGAATTAATATTTGTGGCCCGTGGTCATGAGGAAAGAGTAACCAGTGGAGGACAAACATTGAAAACACCACCAATATTTATCTTTATTTATCTTCCCAACTATTCGTACCTCAACTATTTGCACATTGCTAAAACACTATACATTTCTGATAATATAACACTTAAAATGTCTTATCTTTTTAAAACCGTGTGAGTGCAATGTTTACTGTTACTTTCTAATCATTTTTTGTTGATGTTGTTAAATAATTTCTCAATTATGTTTATTTTGTTATTTCACTTGTGTTTCACATCTAAACATGTTTTCCATGCCAATAAAGCCCCTTTGAAATGAATTGAATGGAGAGATAGGAGGAGAGAGAGGTGTTGACATATTTGCATAACAAAGGAGATGCTGGAATTCATAATGAATGGTCACATCTCTTATTGTACAGTTCTGAAATGATTGGACAGGTATATTATGCAATTGGTCAAGCCTACTCTCAGAAGGACTATAGGAGGCCTTTTCACCACACTGCCTGTTACATAGCTCTACCATGGCATCGAGGTAGCAGAATTGTTAGAGTTCTTTGGAATTGGTTTTCCCAGTAGCCTATGAAACCAAAGATCACAACTAAGAAGACCAGAGCTTAAAATTAACTTTTATGTTTGGTAAAAAGTTAAAAGCACCACAAAAAGAGATTGATTCAGATATATTCTATAAGTGGCCGAATGTGAATCTTACTTTTGAATCACATTCTCCAGGAGAACCTACACAGGACTAGGAGCCATTTTAATTGCTCCCAGTGCCATCTGATAAAATAGACCTACTGGACCTACTGATCCCATAGACCTACTGATACCATAGCCCTAATGGATCTACTTATACCAAAGACCTACTGATAGCATAGACCTACTGATACCATAGACCTACTGATACCGTATAACTACTGATACCATAGACCTATTGATACCATGGATCTACTGGACCTACTGATCCCATAGACCTACTGATCACATAGACCTACTGATACCTACTGATACCATAGACATATCTATACCATAGATCTACTGGACCTACTGATCCCATAGACCTACTGATCCCATAGACCTACTGATACTTACTGATACCATAGACCTAAAGTACATACTGATAACATATATCTATTGATACCATAGACCTACTGGACCTACTGATCCCATAGACCTACTGGACCTACTGATACCATAGACCTACTGTACGTATTGGTACCATAGACCTACTGATGCCATAGACCTATTGTACATACTGATACCATAGATCTATTGATACCATAGACCTACTGATACCATAGACCTACTGGGCCTACTGATACCATAGACCTACTGGACCTACCAATACCATAGACCTACTGATACCGTATAACTACTGATACCATAGACCTACTGATACCATAGACCTACTGATACCATATAACTACTGATACCATATAACTACTGATACCATAGACCTACTGATACCATAGATCTACTGATACCATATAACTACTGATACCATATAACTACTGATACCATAGACATACGGTACCTACTGATACCATAGACTTACCAATACCATAGAACTACTGGACATACTGATACCATAGACCTACTGGACCTACTGGACCTACTGATCCCATAGATCTATTTATACAATAGACCTACTGGACCTACTGATACCATGGACCTACTGTACATATTGATACCATAGACCTACTGATACCATAGAACCTACTGATGCCATAGACCTACTGTACATACGGTTACTATAGATCTATTGATACCATAGACCTACTGATACCATAGACCTACTGGGCCTACTGATACCATAGACCTACTGGGCCTATTGATACCATAGATCTACTGATACCATATACCTACTGGACCTACTGATCCCATAGACATACTGATACCATGAACCTACTGATACCATAGACCTACTGGACCTACTGATACCATAGACCTACTGATATCTACTGATACCATAGACCTACTGATACCATAGACCTACTGAATCTACTGATGCCATAGACATACTGTACCTACTGATCCCATAGACATTCTGATACCATGAACCTTCTGATACCATAGACCTACCGGAACTTCTGATACCATAGACCTACTGTACATACTGATACCATAGACCTACTGGACCTACTGATAACATAGACCTATTGGATCTACTGATACCATAGACCTACTGTTCCTACTGATGCCATAGACATACTGATACCATAGACCTACTAGACCTACTAATCCCATAGACCTACTGATACCATAGATCTACTGATACCATACACCTACTGTACCTACTGATGCCATAGACCTACTTATACCATAGACCTACTGATACCATAGACCTACTGTACATCCTGATACCATAGACCTACTGGACCTACTGATACCATGGATCTTCTGATACCACAGACCTACTGGAAATACTGATACCATAGATCTACTGATACCATAGAACTACTGATACCATAGACCTACTGCACCTACTGATCCCATAGACCTATTCATACCATGGTCCTACTGATACCATAGACCTACTGATACCATAGACCTACTGCACCTACTGATACAGTAGACCTACTGGACCTGCTGATACCATCAAACCTACTGATACCATAGACCTACTGTACATACTGATACCATAGACCTTCTGGACCTACTGATACAATGGACCTACTGATACAGTAGACCTACTGGACCTACTGATACCATATACCTACTGATACCATCCAGACCTACTGTACATACTGATGAAATAGACCTACTGGACCTACCGATACCATGGACCTACTGATACAGTAGACCTACTGGACCTACTGATACCATAGACCTACTGATACAATAGACCTACTGTTACCATAGACCTACTGGACCTACTGATATCATAGACCTACTGATACCATGGACCTGCAGATATCATAGACCTACTGACACTACAAACCTACGGTACCTACTGACACCATGGAACTACTGATCTCATATACGTACTGGACCTACTGATATCATAGACCTACTGCTTACCATCCCAAGAAACCTACTGATACCATAGACCTACTGATGTCATAGAACTACTGGACCTACTGATACCATAGACCTACTGGAACTACTGATACCATAGACCCACTGATACCATAGACCTACTGGACCTACTGATACCATAGACCTAGTGATACCATGGACCTACTGGACCTACTGATTACCATAGACCTACTGATATCACTCAACGTCAACAAAACTAAGGAGACCTACTGGACCATACTGATATCATAGACTTACCGATACCATAGACCTATTGGACATAATGATACCATAGACCTACTGATTCCATAGACCTACTGACACCATGGATCTACTGTTATCATAGACCTACTGATTCCTTAGACCTACCGGGGGATTTCATAGACCTACTGATACCATAGACCTACTGATATCATAGACCTACTGGACCTACTGATACCATAGACCTACTGATATCATAGACCTGACTCTACTGGACCTACTGATACCATAGACCTACTGATACCATGGACCTACTGGACCTACTGATACCATAGACCTACTGATATCATAGACCTACTGATACCATGGACCTACTGGACCTACTGATATCATAGACTTACCGATACCATAGACCTACTGGACATAATGATACCATAGACCTACTGATTCCATAGACCTACTGACCACCATGGATCTACTGTTATCATAGACCTACTGATTCCTTAGACCTACCGATTTCATAGACCTACTGATTCCATAGACCTACTGATATCAAAGACCTACTGATTCCATAGACCTACCGACTACCATGGACCTACTGATACTGATGAAATAGACCTACTGGACCTACTGGATACCATAGACCTACTGATACAATAGACCTACTGTTACCATAGACCTACTGGACCTACTGATATCATAGACCTACTGATACCATGGACCTGCAGATATCATAGACCTACTGACACTACAAACCTACGGTACCTACTGACACCATGGAACTACTGATCTCATATACGTACTGGACCTACTGATATCATAGACCTACTGATACCATAGACCTACTGATACCATAGACCTACTGATGTCATAGAACTACTGGACCTACTGATACCATAGACCTACTGGACCTACTGATACCATAGACCCACTGATACCATAGACCTACTGGACCTACTGATACCATAGACCTAGTGATACCATGGACCTACTGGACCTACTGGACCTACTGATACCATAGACCTACTGATATCATAGACCTACTGGACCTACTGATATCATAGACTTACCGATACCATAGACCTACTTGACATAATGATACCATAGACCTACTGATTCCATAGACCTACTGACACCATGGATCTACTGTTATCATAGACCTACTGATTCCTTAGACCTACCGATTTCATAGACCTACTGATACCATAGACCTACTGATATCATAGACCTACTGGACCTACTGATACCATAGACCTACTGATATCATAGACCTACTGGACCTACTGATACCATAGACCTACTGATACCATGGACCTACTGGACCTACTGATACCATAGACCTACTGATATCATAGACCTACTGATACCATGGACCTACTGGACCTACTGATATCATAGACTTACCGATACCATAGACCTACTGGACATAATGATACCATAGACCTACTGATTCCATAGACCTACTGACACCATGGATCTACTGTTATCATAGACCTACTGATTCCTTAGACCTACCGATTTCATAGACCTACTGATTCCATAGACCTACTGATATCAAAGACCTACTGATTCCATAGACCTACTGATATCAAAGACCTACTGATACCATGGACATATTGATACTGGTCAAGTTACAAAGGTGGGAGCTGGTTAGCTAGTTAGGTAACATGACTGGACAATGTTGTTTGTTTTCAAATAAATAGCAAGCGGGTGTGAATAGTATGAAAGACAACCCTCTATATGGTTTAATCTTATAAAATATGACCTGCAAAAACGCAATAGAAGGTATAAAATCTAGTTTTTGTTATACTGTTTTAGTCATAACCTTTTAACAGCTGGGTCTAGAGACAAGAGGTTTGATCTAGAGACAAGAGGTTTGGTCTAGAGACAAGAGGTTTGATCTAGAGACAAGAGGTTTGATCTAGAGACAAGAGGTTTGGTCTAGAGACAAGAGGTTTGATCTAGAGACAAGAGGTTTGATCTAGAGACAAGAGGTTTGGTCTAGAGACAAGAGGTTTGATCTAGAGACAAGAGGTTTGATCTAGAGACAAGAGGTTTGATCTAGAGACAAGAGGTTTGGTCTAGAGACAAGAGGTTTGATCTAGAGACAAGAGGTTTGATCTAGAGACAAGAGGTTTGGTCTAGAGACAAGACGTTTAGTCTAGAGACAATAGGTTTAATCTAGAGACAAGAGGTTTGATCTAGAGACAAAAGGTTTGATCTAGAGACAAGACGTTTGGTCTAGAGACAAGAGGTTTAGTCTAGAGACAAGAGGTTTGATCTAGAGACAAAAGGTTTGATCTAGAGACAAGAGGTTTGATCTAGAGACAAGAGGTTTGATCTAGAGACAAGAGGTTTGATCTAGAGACAAGACGTTTGGTCTAGAGACAAGAGGTTTAGTCTAGAGACAAGAGGTTTGATCTAGAGACAAAAGGTTTGATCTAGAGACAAGAGGTTTGATCTAGAGACAAGAGGTTTGGTCTAGAGACAAGAGGTTTGATCTAGAGACAAGAGGTTTGATCTAGAGACAAGAGGTTTGGTCTAGAGACAAGAGGTTTGATCTAGAGACAAAAGGTTTGATCTAGAGACAAGAGGTTTGATCTAGAGACAAGAGGTTTGGTCTAGAGACAAGAGGTTTGATCTAGAGACAAGAGGTTTGATCTAGAGACAAGAGGTTTGATCTAGAGACAAGAGATTTGGTCTAGAGACAAGAGGTTTGATCTAGAGACAAGAGGTTTAATCTAGAGACAAGGGCTTTGGTCTATTTTATAAGGGCTTTTATATATTAGGAATAAAAGTGGCCTCATCTACTTAAAACATACATGTAACATCAATCAGTATAGGAATATGACCACAAGCTATAGACTCATCTACCCCCTTAAAACATACAACCCTAAGCATTAACACATCAATCACTATGTAGATTATGACCACCAGCTATAGACTCATCTACCCCCTTAAAACATACAACCCTAAGCAATAACACATCAATCACTATGTAGATTATGACCACCAGCTATAGACTCATCTACCTAAAGAGCTAACGATGTAAACCTTTCCTACAAGTATTATTATATTTATTGATTGATTGACTATGGCTTTTCCAAATTGCCCAATGTTTCATTGTCAATTAGGATTCCAAGAAAACTTCACAACAGCTGTGGTGATTATTTCTTTATTCTCAAATGAGGAGAGACAAATGTATCACACAAGTCAGAGTTATACTTAATAAAAAAAAAATCTTTAATAAGGGAGAAGGTCACTACATGCACACCGAGTGAATGGAGCGAGAGCTCTGCAGTAATGAGGCTGGTCAGCTCGACACTCTTGACTCTTGATATTTTATAGCAAAGATACACCCCTTAGTCTACATGACAAACAACAGATGTGTGGAATGGGTCACAAGGTGAGACTTGACATATGAGAAAGGAGTATCCCAAGCCAGATAGCGTTTGCTACGAAGATTGTTCTTATTGTACAGAAACAAGAGTTTGGCCCCTTAGACAAGGCTCTTATCTTATCTCCACACATTCTATGGCATAAATCAATTGCCCGCTCCAGATACCCCTATCTCAAGTAAAACCCATGTAATTGACAACACACCTAGACTAGCTGCAGGGAACTGGAGTAGAAACCATCCCTTTGCAAAACCACGGCCTTAGTAGAACAGAGAGGTTTTACTCTTTGTTTAAGTATATACAGTATAATTGTTAACTATTAACATTAAACAAATCAGGTAAATAGGTGATTTTTCTCTCCCACAACAGCAGGCCTGTTTTTGTTGTTATTTAACCTTCATTTTTACCAGGCAGATAGATTAAGAGGAAATTCCTATTGAAGATGACAACGTTCACGTGTTGCCTACGCTACTGTTTTCCTTCGTAACAACGCTGAGGGGAATTTAGGACCTTTTTAACTTGGTGACATAGTTAGATGCATTAGCTTAATGCTCTACATAGGTTACTGGGGAGAATTCAGCAGTGATGTAGCGACTGCGGAGACTAACAGCCAGAACAGGATTTGAACCAGCAACTCAGCCTTTAAATGGTACAATTACTTGTTCCAATGAGGTTCAGACCTCCCCACACAGTACCACGATTACACCTGTTGAAAGGAGCACACAGGTGGGCTAGGGACCCACTTTTTTTGGTTGGAGTGCCAGGTGACTCGGGCTATATAGCTTCCGATTCCAAAGTTATTGGACATTTAAATAAGAATATAATTAGCATGTAGCAAATTTGCCCACTTTGGGGATTAGCCTAATTGTGTTTGTATCTAACTTTCAACGTCTTGAAACGTATAAATATGTTGATTTGTTTCAAAGAGTTGATTAGCCCAATAATGAACTAAAGGAACCCAACATTACTCCTTATAGTCCAAGGACCTTTGCAACCACAGATGGCCACCAGATAATCGCCAGCTGATCGCTCATTAATTAAACCATCAATAGGTGCTAAAATCACCTACACAGCTGATCTCCATTGCATCCATCAGCCGCAACCAACTCGCCGCTCAGTAAAGCCTCCCCAGTCGAAACAGCTATTATGAAAACATTTACTGATGTTTTTGTTCGTTTTGATGTTCGGCAGGGTTTTTTTTCTCTGTTTGCTGTTCGAGCGCACATTGTTTCTTGAGGCAAGACGAAGATCAGTAGCCGACGTCTACACCCCTTCATTAACAGGCAGAGCTTAAACGGATACTTTCAGATTTTGGCAACGAGGCTCTTTATCTACTTCCTCAGAATCAGATGAACTATTGGATACTATTTGTATGTATTTGTGTCCATTATGTGAAGGAAGTTGGAGATAGGTTTGCGAGCCAATACTAACTAGCATAGATACCCATAGACTTCCATTCATTGCTCCAAAGCTAGTTAGCATCCCAGCTAGCGCAGTGGATCTGGGCCGATTCCGGCTGAGAGTTAGACTTGGCCGACCTCATATGGCCCAAGTCTGGGCCGCCTTCGGCGGTATTACTTATGGATAGGATGTGGGGATTGAACTCGGGACGATTCTCGTGTGAGTTATCTGGCCCAAATGTATTACTTGGGGCTCAGGCCGATTGGGGCGACTCTCTGGCAGATGATTACACAGGCTGCTTTATATAATTAACATTTAATTATTTATTTTTCCATATTTTCTAATTATTTGTGATAAAAAACATACATTTAAGATTTAAATGAAGTTCTTTAAGAATCCTGCGTAGTATTTTAGTGTTTCTCATACTTTGTGCAAGGCAAAAGATGAACATTAAAAACTTGGAAAAACTCCACAAATGGAACCTCCCCAGTGGCGCAGCAGTCTAAGACACTGCGTTGCAGTGCAAACTGAGCTGCTCCAGATGCTGGTTCGAGACCTGTACCGGCTGCGACCTGGAGATCCATGAGGCAACACACAATTGTCCGAGTTTGGGGAGGGTTTGGCCTGCCAGGATGCCCTTGTCCCATTGGCTGTAGTGACTCCTGTGGCGGGCCAGGCGCTGACACTGTCATCATGTGTATGGTGTTTTCATCTGACACAAAATGGTGTTCTTGTGGATGGTATAATTTGTATGCATTCAATATTAATATTTAAAATGACTAAATCAGGTAATTTTGTATACGTTTATTTAAATTTGGAATCAGGCCCCTTCTGAGGGTATTCTGGTAAGATGCCGGTCAAAGTCGGTAGATGGAAACCGCCAGATGTTTCTGGGCAGTCATTCATTTTGATTCCTGGCCAAATCCGACACCCGATTCCGGGCCGATTTAATCCGTTCCCGCACATTGGAAGAGGGCTGCTTCAGGGCCGATTCCTCTTTGCTAGCTGGGATTGGCTCGAGGAAATACATTTAACTTCCATCATACTGGACAGAGACATACAAATGGTATCCACAAGTTTACCTAACTCTGGGGAAGTGGATAACGGGCCTCATTGTCAAAATCATGAAGTATCCCTTTAACTAGATGCTCTGTTTAGAGGGGAATTGGCTCTAAACAGACAAATACTCCATTTGAACGTGAATCGATGCTCAGTTGTGTGGTATGGTACAAAAACATGAAGTCCTCTACTTTCATATCAAATCAAAATCATTTCACAAACGCACAATATACACTTACGATTCACTGTTTTAACACAGTTGCAGCCGATAGTATTATTCAGTGACAACACGTTTTATAAGGTCCGTCTTCCGTGCACATACAGGTGTTCAGAGACTCAGATACTCAGATCAGCACAGGTAGTCGACTTTCCGTAAACAAGCGCTGTTACACGGAGATATGGCTGTGGGGAACCCTAACTCTAAAAATGAGTTCATACGGAGCCAGAAGTGGGTGAAGCTAACTGCTGAAAACTCTAGGGATGCCGCCTAGGTTTTTCCAGAGCTACCCTAGTCCGAGACAAATCGGCACGCACCAGTGCGCAGTGCACTCAATTTTATTAACTCAATCACCAGTTCCTTCTTTACCGATCTGAACCCACAAATAGCCTAGAAAACATTATTTTTAGACTGTGTATGATGACTCAAAGTAAATACAACATATAACTCACATTTCGCCGTGGATGTTTAGGGATATATCAATTGATCCCACATAGAAAGATGCCTCTTCTCTCCAGGCTATTCCGCGTTTAGGGGATGCAACAACTGGTTTTCAAAACAAAAACAAAAAAATAACTATGTTTGTATTCCGTATTTAGGTACTAAACGAATAACCTAGAACAATCCGTGTTCTATAAGAGGACTTCACATCGTCGAATCCTTGATGATAAATGCATATGTTTTTATCTTCAGAGTAGCTTATATCCTACTTTATTCCATTATTCCGTGTGAGTGGAGGACATCCATTAACAGAGCACAGTTGTTTTTCTTCATAATCTCTTCTCTTTTTCCGTTAGAAAGAGATAGAAATGGTGCAGCCTATAGCGCAGAAAACTGGGGCAGACAGGATGGAAAGCGTGCGCAGCGCGCATAGAAAGACGATGAAGTGAACTCCGTCAATCTTGCAGGACATGTAACCTACTTCTTTACGATTACAACTGTTTGCAAATATCCTCTGGTTATATTCTCTTGTCCTCGATTTCTGTCTGTTCATCCAGCCGCTCCTTTACACCTGTTGTTGGGAGGAGGCGAACCGAACCGAAGCGCTGCGGGTATAAGCTAATAACGCGAGGTCTCAGAGACCCTGGATTCCACTCTGCCTGTGGGTGCGCGCTGGTGCGCTCGGTGCAAACTACGAAGACGTTGTGCGCATACACACACGCACGCCATTACACACGGACGTTTAGCTTTAATTCAATAACACGTATTGTAACGTCACCGAAGATTTTATGAAAACAACAGGAAAGCTCATTAGGATTTGAAGAACATACCATTCAAGTATTTTAAGTCAAATAATAGTTTCAGAATATTACTATTTGAGGCAACATTGAATCGAATATTATGATTGTGTGCTTGTCATGGATCATTTTGTATTCTATTGTGTGGAATAAATCCCGTGTTGTTGATAGAGAACTAATGAGGCTTTTCTCAATTTTAATGTCTAACATGTGCACTTCACCTTTTTAGTCTAATTAGAATTCTAGTACAGGTCATTAGAACTATATTACAGGTCATTAGAACTATATTACAGGTCATTAGAACTATATTACAGGTCATTCGCTATTACAGGTAATTAGAACTATATTACAGGTCATTAGAACTATATTACAGGTCATTAGAACTATATTACAGGTCATTAGAACTATATTACTATATTACAGGTCATTAGAACTATATTACAGGTCATTAGAACTATATTACAGGTCATTACACCGCTATTACAGGTCATTAGAACTATATTACAGGTCATTAGAACTATATTACAGGTCATTACACCGCTATTACAGATAATTAGAACTATATTACAGGTCATTAGAACTATATTACAGGTCATTACACCGCTATTACAGGTCATTAGAACTATATTACAGGTCATTAGAACTATATTACAGGTCATTAGAACTATATTACAGGTCATTAGAACTATATTACAGGTCATTAGAACTATATTACAGGTCATTACAACTATTACAGGTAATTAGAACCACATTTACAGGTCATTAGAACTATATTACAGGTCATTAGAACTATATTACAGGTCATTAGAACTATATTACAGGTCATTACACCGCTATTACAGGTAATTAGACCACTATTATAGGGCATTAAAACTCTATTACAGGTCATTAGAACTATATTACAGGTCATTAGAACTATATTACAGGTCATTACATCTCTATTACAGGTCATTAGAACTATATTACAGGTAATAAGATCACTATTATAGGGCATTAAAACTCTATTACAGGTCATTAGGACTATATTACAGGTCATTAGAACTATATTACAGGTCATTAGAACTATATTACAGGTCATTAGAATTATATTACAGGTCATTAGAACTATATTACAGGTCATTAGAATTATATTACATGTCACTAGAACTATATTACAGGTAATAAGATCACTATTATAGGGCATTAAAACTCTATTACAGGTCATTAGGACTCTATTACAGGTCATTAGAACTATATTACAGGTCATTAGAACTATATTACAGGTCATTAGAACTATATTACAGGTCATTAGAATTATATTACATGTCACTAGAACTATATTACAGGTCATTAAAACTCTATCACAGGTCATTAGAATTATATTACAGGTCATTAGAATTATATTACAGGTAATTATAATTATATTACATGTCACGAGAACTATATTACAGGTCATTAAAACTCTATTACAGGTCATTAGAATTATATTACAGGTCATTAGACCACTATTACAGGTCATTAGAACTCTATTACAGGTCATAAAAACTCCATTACAGGTCATTAGAATTATATTACAGGTAATTAGAATTATATTACATGTCACTACAACTATATTACAGGTCAATAGAATTATATTACAGGTCATTAGAACTATATTACAGGCCATTAGAACTATATTACAGGTCATCAGAACTATATTACAAGTAATTAAAACTCTATTACAGGTCATTAGAATTATATTACATGTCATTAGAACTATATTACAGGTCATTAGAACTATATTAAAGGTCATTAGAATTATTATAGGTAATTAGAACTATATTACAAGTCATTAAAACTCTATTACAGGTCATTAGAACTATATTACATGTCATTAGAATTATATTACAGGTCATTAGAACTATATTACAGGTCAATAGAATTATATTACATGTCATTAGAACTATATTACAGGTCATTAGAACTATATTAAAGGTCATTAGAATTATTATAGGTAATTAGAACTATATTACAGGTCACTAGAACTATATTACAGGTCATTGGAACTATATTACAGGTCAATAGAACTATATTACAGTTCATTAGAACTATATCACAGCTCATTATAATTATTACAGGTCATTAGAACTCTATTACAGGTCATTAGAACTCTATTACAGGTCATTAGAACTCTATTACAGGTCATTAAAACTATATTACAGGTCATTAGAACTCTATTACAGGTAATTCGAATTATATTACAGGTCAATAAAACTCTATTACAGGTCATTAGAACTATATTACAGGTCAATATAACTATATTACAGGTCATTAGAACTATATTACAGGTCATTAGAATTATATTACAGGTCGTTATAATTATATTACAGGTCATTAGAACTCTATTACAGGTCATTAGAACTCTATTACAGGTCATTAGAACTATATTACAGGTCATTAGAACTATATTACAGGTCATTAGAATTATATTACAGGTCAATAAAACTCTATTACAGGTCATTAGAATTATACTACAGGTCAATATGACTATATTACAGGTCATTAGAACTATATTACAGGTAATTAGAATTATATTACAGGTCGTTATACTTATATTACAGGTCACTAGAACTCTATTACAGGTCAATATAACGATATTACAGGTCATTAGAATTATATTACAGGTCATTAGAACTCTATTACAGGTCAATATAACTATATTACAGGTCATTAGAATTATATTACAGGTCATTAGAACTATATTACAGGTCATTAGAACTCTATTACAGGTCATTAGAACTCTATTACAGGTAATTAGAATTATATTACAGGTCAATAAAACTCTATTACAGGTCATTAGAATTATATTACAGGTCAATATAACTATATTACAGGTCATTAGAACTATATTACAGGTCATTAGAATTATATTACAGGTCGTTATACTTATATTACAGGTCACTAGAACTCTATTACAGGTCGTTATAATTATATTACAGGTCATTAGAACTCTATTACAGGTCATTAGAACTCTATTACAGGTCATTAGAACTATATTACAGGTCATTAGAACTATATTACAGGTCATTAGAATTATATTACAGGTCAATAAAACTCTATTACAGGTCATTAGAATTATACTACCGGTCAATATGACTATATTACAGGTCATTAGAACTATATTACAGGTCATTAGAATTATATTACAGATCGTTTTACTTATATTACAGGTCACTAGAACTCTATTACAGGTCATTGGAACTATATTACAGGTCATTAGAATTATATTACAGGTCAATAGAACTATATTACAGGTCATTAGAACTATATTACAGGTTATTAAAACCACCAGTCTATAACAGGGATTAAAAGATATACACAAAGGACACATCAATACTCTCTTTCGTTTTGGTTCTCTCTCGATATGTGAGTTACATATATAGATTATAGAGTGTGCCAGGAGAGAGAAGGAGGGGGCGTGCAGACAGGAGAGAGTGCTGCAGGAGAGAGAGCGATAGAGAGAGGAAGGTTTCTGTCTCTCCTGCCGCTCCTCTCTGCTGAATAGCACTTCATCAAATGCTTGGAAAACTAATAGGGCTCTTCGGCGCGCACACGTGCACACACACACACACACACACACACACACACACACACACACACACACACACACACACACACACACACACACACACACACACACACACACACACACACACACACACACACACACACACACACACACACACACACAACACACACACACACAAACTGTCTGTCTTCAGCGTCAAAAATCTAAAATCCTGCTTCAATATGTAACCAAAGAGCAACGATTCATCTGTTGCTGCCTTCTCTCTCTCCCAGGAAAAGGACTAAGTAAGTAACGATACAACTTGAATGAGATTTTGTGGACATGGCTACAGTACATGACCCAAAACAGATCCCCATTACAATCAACACTGAAACATATCTTATTCTCTTTCTGGATTTACGTGAAGGAGCAGTCTAAAGTAATGACGGAAGCTATAAATAGCGTTGTGGAGTAAATACTTCACCCGTAGAAGGTCCTTGTGGCTTGATCTGACTGGACAGTAAGCTCTCTCTCTCTCTCTCTCTCTCTCTCTCTCAAAGGGAAATACAAAACAGTGCATTCATTCCTCAGAGGCTAGAATAATAACACAACAGATGACGCCCTCCCAACACTTCAGTTTCTCCTTGACCCTTTATGATTAATTCATGTCATCAAATTGAAAGATTTATGTTAATTAAAATAAAATACCAGACTAGACCTGCCAGAGATTATCTGTAGAATTACTCTGAGGGTTCATTTAATAACCTAACACACCAGATGATGTCCCTCCCAGACTGGGTCCAGCTTTACTGTCAATAGACACCAGATGATGTCCCCCAGACTTGGTCCAGATTTACTGTCAATAGGCACCAGATGATGTCCCTCCCAGACTGGGTCCAGCTTTACTGTCAATAGACACCAGATGATGTCCCTCCCAGACTGGGTCCAGATTTACTGTCAATAGACACCAGATGATGTCCCTCCCAGACTGGGTCCAGATTTACTGTCAATAGACACCAGATGATGTCCCTCCCAGACTGGGTCCAGATTTACTGTCAATAGGCACCAGATGATGTCCCTCCCAGACTGGGTCCAGATTTACTGTCAATAGACACCAGATGATGTCCCTCCCAGACTGGGTCCAGATTTACTGTCAATAGACACCAGATGATGTCCCTCCCAGACTGGGTCCAGATTTACTGTCAATAGACACCAGATGATGTCCCTCCCAGGCTGGGTCCAGATTTACTGGCAATAGACACATGTCAATATCGGCATCAAGCGATCAGGCGTTAACTTGCTATTTTAGCTAGTTATACGTCATACTGTACGTCACACCATACGTCACACTTCCTCTGCCCCCTGTTCATATCCAAATGGAACATAAGGAACATCCAATTGGAGCATGTTACTACTAATGAGAGGTCACCATTGAATGGACATGAACCACAATGGCTGCCATGAGAGGACCCCACTGAATGGACATGACCCACAATGGCTGCCATGAGAGGACACCACTGAATGGACATGAACCACAATGGCTGCCATGAGAGGACCTCACTGAATGGACATGACCCACAATGGCTGCCATGAGAGGACACCACTGAAGGGACATGAACCACAAAGGCTGCCATGAGAGGACGCCACTGAATGGACATGAACCACAATGGCTGCCATGAGAGGACGCCACTGAATGGACATGAACCACAATGGCTACCATGAGAGGACCCCACTGAATGGACATTAACCACAATGGCTGCCATGAAAGGACGCCACTGAATGGACATGAACCACAATGGCTGCCATGAGAGGACGCCACTGAATGGACATGAACCACAATGGCTGCCATTATCATCCTGCTCTGGATATTTGAGGGTTTAATGGGATCTCTATGCTCTGTCGTCCCTACAGGTCTGTTACTACTGATGTGACTACAGAATCAACAGGCTATCTGATCTCTGTCGTCCCTACAGGTCTGTTACTACTAATGTGACAACAGAATCAAAGACATGACTATTAGACAATGCCTGGTGTATACTTTGGCTCTGTCTGAATACCCATACTTACATCCTAAATAGTAAGCCGTTTGATTATGGAAAAATAAATCAGGTTTAAAACTTCTTATGGCTGGAGGCAGTATTGAGTAGCTTGGATGAATAAGGTGCAAAGAGGTGCCCAGAGTAAACTGCCTGCTGCTCAGTCCGGGAAGCTAAGATATGGATATTATCGGTATATTTGGATAGAAAACACTCTGACGTTTCTAAAACTGTTTGAATGATGTCTGTGAGTATAACAGAACTCATATGGCAGGCGAAAACCTGAGAAAAATACAACCAAGAAGTGGGACATCTGAGGTTTGTAGTTTTTCAAAGCTTTGCCTACTGAATACACAATGAGAAATGGATGAGGTTGCACTTCCTAGGGCTTCCAGTAGATGTCAACCGTCTTTTGAAACTGGTTTGAGGATTCTAATATAAATGAGACCTCTTTGAGTCAGTGGTCTGGCAGAGAGCCTTGGTCTCATGACGCGCGCTCCCGACAAGAGTTACTTCTCGTTCCAGTGCTTCTCTGAAGACAAAATAATTCTCCGGTTGGAACATTATTGATGTTTTATGTTAAAACCTCTTACAGCTAACCCCCTCCTTTTTTAATTTCCGCCTGAAGACATACCCAAATCTAACTGCCTGTAGCTCAGGCCCAGAAACAAGGATATGCATATTCTTGGTTTCATTTGAAAGAAAACACTCTGACGTTTGTGTAAATGTGAATTGAATGTAGGAGAATATAACACAATAGATCTGGTTTAGATAATACAATGAAAAAAACATATGTTTTTTCTTTTTATTGTTGTATCATCATCTTTAAAATGAACAAGACAAAACAAACATTCCGATAGGATGATGGGGACAATTTCAGTGAAAAACAAAAGAGGGCAACAGTACTTGTGCAAAGTGTCAGAATGATAACTTCCAAAATGTGTGCTACATGACATTTATCATGAAGTCACCCAGGTGTCCCACACAAGTAGCCTAAATGTACCCAAGTGGCCAAATTGGTGACGTTATACATTTTGAATGGAATAACTATATACAAAATACCAAAATGGTATTCTAACACACCCCCCAAAAATGGAGAAGAAACATGAAAAAAAAAAAAAATATATACATTTACAAAATAACACTTTCAATATTTGGAAGACCCCCAGTCATCTACACAATATTGTGCTGCTGATGCCAGGTGCCATAGCAGTCTCTTTCTGCTGTAAAGCAGAGGGTCACCAAGCAGGGGATGGGGGACCTCATTTTGCAAAGAACACAGCGACGCCTCCATGCTGTGCCCTTTTGGCCCTGAGGCAGATCCATGCCTGCAGAAAGAAATTTGGGCAGATGAACACCACTTGTGGCAGGAGCAGAAGGGACAGAGGTAGAGGGGCCAGAACATGGTGCAGTTGTGCTATGGTGCTGTACCCAGAAAGCTCCTTGATTCACAACTCTCTGAAGGCTAGCTGTGAGAGGGGGGGCTTTCCACAGCTCTTAGCCATTTCCTTGTGTGGGATGAATGCATTCACCACAGCAATGTCGATGAAATGATAGAAGAAGGTCTTGTACCATTTCATCGTCTTATGGAGAACGATCTGCGCATCTGACCTGTCCACACCTCCCATGCTCTTGTTGTAGTCCTTTATTGCAGTTGGAATGGAGACATTTTTTTGTGGTCCATGCCCAGCAGAGCTGAGACAACAGGTGTCCGGCTGGATGAACCAGCTTCAGTGGGGGATGGACACCTTGGCAATGGGGTCTCCCATTCGGAGTCAGTGTCACTGTGAAAGAAAATGTTCAGTTAGAAGAGTTTCACATATGAGCCCTGTATTAACAGGTATAATAAACAGTTATGTATAGAGTACAGTGAACATAAGATGGAATGTATTATTATAGAACTGCTAGATCCAATGTCTCATTTATATTATGACAGATCAGCTAGATCTACTGTCTATTTTATATTATGACATTTCAGCTGGATCTATTGTCTCTATTATATTATGACAGACCAGCTGTATATACTGTCTCCATTTCACTTTGGCCATTGTTGTGGGCCTGCCCTCCCCTCAACAGCCTCAAATAGGCTATTTCATGTGGGGGTGGGTGGGGAGCGGCAGACACACGCATCTCGGCCATGCTCCCTCTAATCCACAATATGTATATATACACACACAAACATAGGTTATGGGTCATACACATACATACAAACATACCCCCACACCCAATGTATAGCCAACGTGTACTTTACACATTTCATTACATTTTTATATATTGCTACTAAAATTACAAAAAATCACAAATAATATTTTATATTATTAATTTCAACATCTGTATATATATATTAAGGTTTGGGATAGGTTTAACACATTACGTTTAGATATGAATTCTGACTGGTTAAGGGTTCATTTAGATATTAAAACGTCTTATGGCTGCAATCCCGTTAACGGGATCGATATGACAACAGCCAGTGAAAGTGCAGGGCGCCAAATTCAAAACAACAGAAATCTCATAAATAAGTCCTCAAACATACATGTATCTTATACCGTTTTAAAGGTAATCATGTTGTTAATCCCACCACAGTGTCCGGTTTCAAATAGACTTAACAGCGAAAGCACCACAAACGATTATGTTAGGTTAGTCTATGTAGTATCCCACCAAGCCACAGAAAAACACAGCCGTTTTTCCAGCCAAAGAGAGGAGTCACAAAAAGCACGAATAGAGATAAAATGAATCACTAACCTTTGATGATCTTCATCAGATGACACTCATAAGACTTCATGTTACACAATACATGTATGTTTTGTTTGATAAAGTTCATATTTATATAAAAAAAATCGGAGTTTACATTGGCGCGTTACATTCACTAGTTCCATAAACATCCAGCGATTTTGCATAGCCTCATCGATTCAACAGAAATACTAATCATAAATGTAGATGAAAATACAAGTTATACATATGGAATTATAGACATACCTCTCCTTTAGATAGTGGAACGGTTGCGTCCCACTTGGGCAAAAACATGGAAAATGCAGCGCGGCAAATTCAAAAATTGATATAAAAATCCGGTAAAAAACAGCTTCCAAAAACGCAACGTCACTACAAAATATTTCAAAAGTTGCCTATGAACTTTGCCAAAATATTTCAAACTACTTTTGTAATACAACTGCAGGTATTTTTAAACGTTAATAATCGATCAAATTGTAGACGGGTCTATCTGTGTTCAATACAGGAAGACAACAATCCATGCTACTTTTCACATCTTGCGCACTCTCAACAGTGTTACCCAGTTCCTAGATGGCCTACTTCTTCATTGCACAAATGAATAACCTCAACCAAATTCCAAAGACTGATGACATCCAGTGGAAGCGGTAGGAACTGAAAACAGGTTCCTAAGAAATATCATTTGCCAATGAACAGACTTAGACCAAAAAAAATATGAACGGTTAGTCCTCTGGGTTTTGCCTGCTACATAAATTCTGTTATACTCACAGACATGATTCAAACCGTTTTAGAAACTTTAGAGTGTTTTCTATCCAGATCTACTAATAATATGCAAGAGTAGCAGGAAGTTGAAATTGGGCACGCTATTTATCCAAAAGTGAAAATGCTGCCCCTATACCTTAAGAAGTTAATGCAACCACTGTGTCAGATTTCAAAATAACTCTACGAAAAAAGCAAACCATGCAATAATCTGAGATGCAATAATCTGAGAACATTAACATAACATTAACATTATAAATATTCCCTTTGATGATCGTCATCAGAATGCACTCCCAGGAATCCTAGTTCCACAATAAATGCTTGATTTGTTCGATAATGTCCAGGGCTTCCATCATCTAGTGGAAGCCCTAAGAAGTGCAAAATCATCCATATCCCACTGTGAATTCAATGGGGGCTGGGTTGAATATTGATCAACCTCAGATCTCTCACTTCCTGTTTGGATTTCTTCTCAGGTTTTTACCTGCCATATGAGTTCTGTTATACTCACAGACATCATTCAAACAGTTTTACAAACTTCAGTGTTTTCTATCCAATACTAATAATAATATGCATATATTAGCAACTGGGACTGAGGAGCAGGCAGTTTACTCTGGGCACCTCTGGGCAACTTTCATCCAAGCTACTCAATACTGCCCCTGCAGCCATAAGAAGTTAATTCTGACCGTTTAAGGTAAGGTTTCATTTAGATATTAATTCTGACTGGTTCAGGTAAGCATTACGGTTAGTTATTAATACTGACTGGATAAAGTAAGAGTTAAGGTTTGCGATTAGGATTAGGATTAGGTTAACACAGAAAAGATTCTCCTCCTGAGTGACGCAGCGATCTAAGGCCCAGCATCACGATGCTAGAGGCATGACTACAGTGGGGCGGCAGGTAGCCTAGTGGTTAGAGCGTTGGGCCTGTAACCAAGCTGACAAGGTATAAATCTGTCGTTCTGCCCCTGATCGAGTCAGTTAACCC
Source organism: Oncorhynchus tshawytscha (assembly GCF_018296145.1). Taxonomy (NCBI): domain Eukaryota; kingdom Metazoa; phylum Chordata; class Actinopteri; order Salmoniformes; family Salmonidae; genus Oncorhynchus; species Oncorhynchus tshawytscha. The sequence continues at coordinate 46,063 of NW_024609163.1, forward strand.
ACTGTTCCTAGACCGTCATTGTAAATATGAATTTGTTCTTAACTGACTTGCCTAGTTAAATAAATCCTCTGAGCTGAAACGCACGACTTAAGCCTACTAGATGGTAATATATGCTCCCTTTGCCCCTAGTGGCCCCTAGTGGCCGGTATTGAAGGCATCTCCCTACTAGATGGTAATATGTGCTCACGTTGCCACTAGTGGACATTGAAGGCATCTCCCTACTAGATGGTAATATGTGCTCACGTTGCCCCTAGTGGACATTGAAGGCATCTCCCTACTAGATGGTAATATGTGCTCACGTTGCCCCTAGTGGACATTGAAGGCATCTCCCTACTAGATGGTAATATATGCTCCCATTGCCCCTAGCGGACAGTATTGAAGGCATCTCCCTACTAGACGGTAATAGGTGCTCACGTTGCCCCTAGTGGACATTAAAGGCATCTCCTGAAGTCCTATGGACCTGGACAAATGTCAAATACTAAACTATATCTGGTGTGATCTGGCTGTGTATTGGAGTCCCCAAAAACCAGTATGTATTTCTCTCTCAGCTGTTTAAATCCCCATTACTCCCCTCCCTCAGTGGGAGTCTTGGTGATTATCGTTGATCACTCTCCCTCGGTACGGGAAATCAGCCAGGGGATCAGGGGAGAATCCCAAATGGCAGTCCCTTCCTTATTAGGGTGTATTATGCAGAAAATTGGGTAGCATTTGGGAGGCACGCCAGGAGTCTTAGACCGCCACGCTGTCTGCAGCCTGAGAACAAATATTTCGGTTTTTCAAATCTGGATTAGCAGGAAATGAAAGTAGAAAAAATAGAAGGAGGAACAGTAGTCATACCCAGTAATAATCAGAGGAGGCTTTTAAAACTTCATTTGATTTGACCGTACTGTATATTTCCTTTGTATTATTTACTTTTGTGTTTTTTCCCCTCCAACATTTGATTAGGAAAAAAAATGCTTCCTTTTATTAGAGTGATGTCCTTATCTGCAAACATTGTTGAACCATCTATGACTGAGTGACAGAAGTCCAACGATCAAGCTTCTACACGAATTCAACAGTGTAGATACTTCTCTTCCCCAAAGGCTGCACATCTTTAAAGGTTGAACATCATTTGTAAAAGGTCAGATCGAACACTCCCTGCTAAGATGTGTTTGACCTTTTAGCTTTGAAGAGAACACTGTGTGTGTCCATGTAGCATCCTACCGTTACAATGACTCTACAGAGAGAGTCCATGTAGCATCCTACCGTTACAATGACTCTACAGAGAGAGTCCATGTAGCATCCTGCCGTTACAATGACTCTACAGAGAGAGTCCATGTAGCATCCTACCGTTACAATGACTCTACAGAGAGAGTCCATGTAGCATCCTGCCGTTACAATGACTCTACAGAGAGAGTCCATGTAGCATCCTACCGTTACAATGACTCTACAGAGAGAG
>NW_024609163.1:55000-110000 GCF_018296145.1 Oncorhynchus tshawytscha
CCTCTAACCACTAGACTACCTACCTCTAACCACTGGACTACCTACCTCTAACCACTAGGCTACCTACCTCTAACCACTAGGCTACCTACGTCTAACCACTAGGCTACCTACCTCTAACCACTAGACTACCTACCTCTAACCACTAGGCTACCTACCTCTAACCACTGGACTACCTACCTCTAACCACTAGGCTACCTACCTCTAACCACTAGACTACCTACGTCTAACCACTAGGCTACCTACCTCTAACCACTAGACTACCTACCTCTAACCACTAGGCTACCTACCTCTAACCACTAGGCTACCTACGTCTAACCACTAGGCTACCTACGTCTAACCACTAGACTACCTACGTCTAACCACTAGACTACCTACCTCTAACCACTAGGCTACCTACGTCTAACCACTAGACTACCTACCTCCTAACCACTAGGCTACCTACGTCTAACCACTAGGCTACCTACCTCTAACCACTAGGCTACCTACCTCTAACCACTAGACTACCTACGTCTAACCACTAGACTACCTACCTCTAACCACTAGGCTACCTACCTCTAACCACTAGACTACCTACCTCTAACCACTAGGCTACCTACGTCTAACCACTAGGCTACCTACCTCTAACCACTAGGCTACCTACCTCTAACCACTAGGCTACCTACCTCTAACCACTAGACTACCTACCTCTAACCACTAGGCTACCTACCTCTAACCACTAGGCTACCTACCTCTAACCACTAGGCTACCTACCTCTAACCACTAGGCTACCTACCTCTAACCACTAGGCTACCTACCTCTAACCACTAGGCTACCTACCTCTAACCACTAGGCTACCCTGCCGCCCCAATTCCAGAACAGTGGATGAGGAGATGAAGGACCGTGGCCTGGATATACTGAATGTGTACCCAGTATTTTTTCAGGTTTGATCTCATTGAGAAACCAGCCAAAGAACCGTGGAGAAGGAGATGAGGGGCTGTGGTCTGGATATATGAAGGAGATGAGGGGCTGTGGTCTGGATATATGAAGGAGATGAGGGGCTGTGGTCTGGATATATGAAGGAGATGAGGGGCTGTGGTCTGTCGTGGAAAACCGTCCTCATTAGCAGCGGTGCTAAATGTGTTATTCTGTCTCAGGAACATCTGTCGTTTTTGCTTCACTGTTCTTATAATGTTACAACTTACCCACACGGAGTAAAACAAGCCAACTGGCTCTAAGGGTCTGTAGTCAGACATTGGGCTGCACTTCAACGAGTGGTGGGAGGCAGAAACTGGTACACAATACTAACGTGATACAAGATCCAGAGAGAGAGAGAGACATAGAGAGACTCAGAGAGAGAGAGAGCGAGAGAGAGAGAGAGAGAGAGAGAGAGAGACTCAGAGAGAGAGACAGAGAGACAGAGAGACAGAGAGAGAGAGAGAGAAAGAGAGACTCAGAGAGAGAGAGAGAGACACAGAGAGACTCAGAGAGAGAGAGAGAGAGAGAGAGACATAGAGAGACTCAGAGAGAGAGAGAGCGAGAGAGAGAGAGAGAGAGAGAGAGAGAGAGAGAGAGAGAGACTCAGAGAGAGAGACAGAGAGACATAGAGAGACAGAGAGAGAGAGAGAAAGAGAGACTCAGAGAGAGAGAGAGACACAGAGAGACTCAGAGAGAGAGAGAGAGAGAGAGAGAGAGAGACATAGAGAGACTCAGAGAGAGAGAGAGAGAAAGAGAAAGTGTTAAACAGGTCACATCTACAGCTGGCTGAGGGGGTCAACATGACTCACCCAAACAAAGAGAGAGGGAGGGAGGAAGATGGAAGAAGAGCGAGGGAGGGAGAGAAAGCGTGGGAAGGAGGGAGGGAGCATGGAGGGAGAGAGAGAGAGACTCAGAGAGAGAGAGAGCGAGAGAGAGAGAAAGAGAGAGAGAGACAGAGAGAGAGAGAGAGACATAGAGAAACTCAGAAAGAGAGAGAGCGAGAGAGAGACAGAGAGACATAGAGAGACTCAGAGAGAGAGAGAGAGAGAGAGAAAGTGTTAAACAGGTCACATCTACAGCTGGCTGAGGGGGTCAACATGACTCACCCAAACAAAGAGAGAGTGGGGGAGGAAGATTGAAGAAGAGCGAGGGAGGGAGAGAAAGCGTGGGAAGGGGGGAGGGAGCATGGAGGGAGAGAGGGAGAGAAGGGGAAGACAGAGAGCGAGAGAGTGGGAGGGAGGGATGGTGGAAGGGATAGGGGAGGAATAGAGGGAGGAATAGAGGGAGGTCAGAGGGATGGAAGGAAGAGGGAGAGAGGGAGGGAGAGAGGGAATAGGGAGGAGGGAGGGGGGATAGTTAGAGGTAAAGTAGAAAATAACCAAATGTAAGAGACAAGCTAGGTGGGAGAGTAAATGAAAAAGAAAGAGAGAATGAGAACGAAGCAAAGTGTGTTGCCGTTCACAACCTGTCAATCCAAGAGAAACACCCTCCTGCCTATCCAGCAATGACATGATGAGAAAGAGAGAAGGGGAGTGAGTGTTGGAGGGATGGAGCAGGGGAGGGAGGGAGGGTGGAGGAATGGAGCGTGGGAGGCAGGGAGGTAGGGTGGAGGGATGGAGTAGGGGAGGGAGGAAGGGTGGGGGATGGAGTGTGGGAGGGGGGGAGGGTGGGTGGAGGGATGGAGTGTGGGTGGAGGGATGGAGTGTGGGAGGGAGGGAGTGTGGGAGGGAGGGTGGAGGGATGGAGTGTGGGAGGGAGTGTGGGAGGGAGGGTGGAGGGATGAAGTGTGGGAGGGAGGGAGGGTGGAGGGATGGAGTGTGGGAGGCAGGGAGGGAGGGTGGGTGGAGGGATGGAGTGTGGGAGGGAGGGAGGGAGGGAGGGAAGGTGGAGGGATGGAGTGTGGGAGGGAGGGAGGGTGGAGGGATGGAGTGTGGGAGGGAGGGAGGGTGGTTGGAGGGATGGAGTGTGGGAGGGAGGGTGGAGGGATGGAGTGTGGGAGGGAGGGAGGGTGGGTGGAGGGATGGATTGTGGGAGGAGGGAGTGTGGGTGGAGGGATGGAGTGTGGGAGGGAGTGTGGGAGGGAGGGTGGAGGGATGGAGTGTGGGAGGGATGGAGTGTGGGAGGGAGGATGGAGGGATGGAGTGTGGGAGGGAGGGAGGGTGGAGGGATGGAGTGTGGGAGGGAGGGAGAGTGGGTGGAGGGATGAAGTGTGGGAGGGAGGGAGGGTGGAGGGATGGAGTGTGGGAGGGAGGGAGGGTGGAGGGATGGAGTGTGGGAGGGAGGGAGAGTGGGTGGAGGGATGGAGTGTGAGAGGGAGGGAGGGTGGAGGGATGGAGTGTGGGAGGGAGGGAGGGAGGGAGGGTGGAGGGATGGAGTGTGGGAAGGAGGGAGGGTGGGTGGAGGGATGGAGTGGGAGGGAGGGAGGGTGGAGGGATGGAGTGTGGGAGGGAGGGAGGGTGGAGGGATGGAGTGTGGGAGGCAGGGAGGGAGGGTGGGTGGAGGGATGGAGTGTGGGAGGGAGGGAGGGAGGGTGGAGGGATGGAGTGTGGGAGGGAGGGAGGGAGGGTGGAGGGATGGAGTGTGGGAGGGAGGGAGGGTGGTTGGAGGGATGGACTGTGGGAGGGAGGGTGGAGGGATGGAGTGTGGGAGGGAGGGAGGGTGGGTGGAGGGATGGATTGTGAGAGGGAGGGAGTGTGGGTGGAGGGATGGAGTGTGGGAGGGAGGGAGTGTGGGAGGGAGGGTGGAGGGATGGAGTGTGGGAGGGAGGGAGGGAGGGTGGGTGGAGGGATGGAGTGTGGGAGGGAGGGTGGAGGGATGGAGTGTGGGAGGGAGGGAGAATGGGTGGAGGGATGGAGTGTGGGAGGGAGGGAGAGTGGGTGGAGGGATGAAGTGTGGGAGGGAGGGAGGGTGGAGGGATGGAGTGTGGGAGGGAGGGAGGGTGGAGGGATGGAGTGTGGGAGGGAGGGAGAGTGGGTGGAGGGATGGAGTGTGAGAGGGAGGGAGGGTGGAGGGATAGAGTGTGGGAGGGAGGGAGGGAGGGTGGAGGGATGGAGTGTGGGAAGGAGGGAGGGTGGGTGGAGGGATGGAGGTGGGAGGGAGGGAGGGTGGAGGGATGGAGTGTGGGAAGGAGGGAGGGAGGGTGGAGGGATGGAGTGTGGGAGGGAGGGTGGAGGGATGGAGTGTGGGAGGGAGGGTGGAGGGATGGAGTGTGGGAGGGAGGGAGGGTGGAGGGATGGAGTGTGGGAGGCAGGGAGGGAGGGTGGGTGGAGGGATGGAGTGTGGGAGGGAGGGAAGGTGGAGGGATGGAGTGTGGGAGGGAGGGAGGGTGGAGGGATGGAGTGTGGGAGGGAGGGAGGGTGGGTGGAGGGATGGATTGTGGGAGGGAGGGAGTGTGGGTAGAGGGATGGAGTGTGGGAGGGAGTGTGGAAGGGAAGGTGGAGGGATGGAGTGTGGGGAGGGAGGGAGGGTGGGTGGAGGGATGGAGTGTGGGAGGGAGGTGGAGGGATGGAGTGTGGGAGGGAGGGAGGGTGGAGGGATGGAGTGTGGGAGGGAGGGAGAGTGGGTGGAGGGATGAAGTGTGGGAGGGAGGGAGGGTGGAGGGATGGGTGTGGGAGGGAGGGAGGGTGGAGGGATGGAGTGTGGAAGGGAGGGAGAATGGGTGGAGGGATGGAGTGTGGGAGGGAGGGAGGGTGGAGGGATGGAGTGTGGGAGGCAGGGAGGGAGGGTGGGTGGAGGGATGGAGTGTGGGAGGGAGTGAGGGAGGGTGGAGGGATGGAGTGTGGGAGGGAGGGTGGAGGGATGGAGTGTGGGAGGGAGGGAGGGTGGTTGGAGGGATGGAGGTGGGAGGGAGGGTGGAGGGATGGAGTGTGGGAGGGAGGGAGGTGGGTGGAGGGATGGATTGTGGGAGGGAGGGAGTGTGGGTGGAGGGATGGAGTGTGGGAGGGAGGGAGTGTGGGAGGGAGGGTGGAGGGATGGGTGTGGGAGGGAGTGTGGGAGGGAGGGTGGAGGGATGAAGTGTGGGAGGGAGGGAGGGTGGAGGGATGGAGTGTGGGAGGCAGGGAGGGAGGGTGGGTGGAGGGATGGAGTGTGGGAGGGAGGGAGGGACGGAGGGAAGGTGGAGGGATGGAGTGTGGGAGGGAGGGAGGGTGGAGGGATGGAGTGTGGGAGGGAGGGAGGGTGGTTGGAGGGATGGAGTGTGGGAGGGAGGGTGGAGGGATGGAGGTGGGAGGGAGGGAGGGTGGGTGGAGGGATGGATTGTGGGAGGGAGGGAGTGTGGGTGGAGGGATGGAGTGGGAGGGAGTGTGGGAGGGAGGGTGGAGGGATGGAGTGTGGGAGGGATGGAGTGTGGGAGGGAGGATGGAGGGATGGAGGTGGGAGGGAGGGAGGGTGGAGGGATGGAGGTGGGAGGGAGGGAGAGTGGGTGGAGGGATGAAGTGGGAGGGAGGGAGGGTGGAGGGATGGAGTGTGGGAGGGAGGGAGGGTGGAGGGATGGTGTGGGAGGGAGGGAGAGTGGGTGGAGGGATGGAGTGGAGAGGGAGGGAGGGTGGAGGGATGGAGGTGGGAGGGAGGGAGGGAGGGAGGGTGGAGGGATGGAGTGTGGGAAGGAGGGAGGGTGGGTGGAGGGATGGAGTGTGGGAGGGAGGGAGGGTGGAGGGATGGAGGTGGGAGGGAGGGAGGGTGGAGGGATGGAGTGTGGGAGGCAGGGAGGAGGGTGGGTGGAGGGATGGAGTGTGGGAGGGAGGGAGGGAGGGTGGAGGGATGGAGTGGGAGGGAGGGAGGGAGGGTGGAGGGATGGAGTGTGGGAGGGAGGGAGGGTGGTTGGAGGGATGGACTGTGGGAGGGAGGGTGGAGGGATGGAGTGTGGGAGGGAGGGAGGGTGGGTGGAGGGATGGATTGTGAGAGGGAGGGAGTGTGGGTGGAGGGATGGAGTGTGGGAGGGAGGGAGTGTGGGAGGGAGGGTGGAGGGATGGAGTGGGAGGGAGGGAGGGAGGGTGGGTGGAGGGATGGAGTGTGGGAGGGAGGGTGGAGGGATGGAGTGTGGGAGGGAGGGAGAATGGGTGGAGGGATGGAGTGTGGGAGGGAGGGAGAGTGGGTGGAGGGATGAAGTGTGGGAGGGAGGGAGGGTGGAGGGATGGAGTGTGGGAGGGAGGGAGGGTGGAGGGATGGAGTGTGGGAGGGAGGGAGAGTGGGTGGAGGGATGGAGTGTGAGAGGGAGGGAGGGTGGAGGGATAGAGTGTGGGAGGGAGGGAGGGAGGGTGGAGGGATGGAGTGTGGGAAGGAGGGAGGGTGGGTGGAGGGATGGAGTGTGGGAGGGAGGGAGGGTGGAGGGATGGAGTGTGGGAAGGAGGGAGGGAGGGTGGAGGGATGGGAGTGTGGGAGGGAGGGTGGAGGGATGGAGTGTGGGAGGGAGGGTGGAGGGATGGAGTGGGAGGGAGGGAGGGTGGAGGGATGGAGTGTGGGAGGCAGGGAGGGAGGGTGGGTGGAGGGATGGAGTGTGGGAGGGAGGGAAGGTGGAGGGATGGAGTGTGGGAGGGAGGGAGGGTGGAGGGATGGAGTGTGGGAGGGAGGGAGGGTGGGTGGAGGGATGGATTGTGGGAGGGAGGGAGTGTGGGTAGAGGGATGGAGTGTGGGGAGGGAGTGTGGAAGGGAAGGTGGAGGGATGGAGTGTGGGAGGGAGGGAGGGTGGGTGGAGGGATGGAGTGTGGGAGGGAGGGTGGAGGGATGGAGGTGGGAGGGAGGGAGGGTGGAGGGATGGAGTGTGGGAGGGAGGGAGAGTGGGTGGAGGGATGAAGTGTGGGAGGGAGGGAGGGTGGAGGGATGGAGTGTGGGAGGGAGGGAGGGTGGAGGGATGTGTGGAAGGGAGGGAGAATGGGTGGAGGGATGGAGTGTGGGAGGGAGGGAGGGTGGAGGGATGGAGTGTGGGAGGCAGGGAGGGAGGGTGGGTGGAGGGATGGAGTGTGGGGAGGGAGTGAGGGAGGGTGGAGGGATGGAGTGTGGGAGGGAGGGAGGGTGGAGGGATGGAGTGTGGGAGGGAGGGAGGGTGGTTGGAGGGATGGAGTGTGGGAGGGAGGGGTGGAGGGATGGGTGTGGGAGGGAGGGAGGGTGGGTGGAGGGATGGATTGTGGGAGGGAGGGAGTGTGGGTGGAGGGATGGAGTGTGGGAGGGAGGGAGGTGGGGAGGGAGGGTGGAGGGATGGAGTGGGAGGGAGGGAGGGTGGAGGGATGGAGTGTGGGAGGGAGGGTGGAGGGATGGAGTGTGGGAGGGAGGGAGAATGGGTGGAGGGATGGAGTGTGGGAGGGAGGGAGAGTGGGTGGAGGGAAGAAGTGTGGGAGGGAGGGTGGAGGGATGGAGGTGGGAGGGAGGGAGAATGGGTGGAGGGATGGAGGTGGGAGGGAGGGAGTGGGAGGGAGGGAGGGAGTCGGAGGGAGGGAGGGAGTGGGAGGGATGGAGGGTGGAGGGATGGAGGGAGGGAGGGAGGGAGGGATGGAGGGAGGGAGGGAGGGAGGGGGAGGGAGGGAGGGAGGGAGGGAGGGAGGGAGGGAGGGAGGGAGGGAGGGAGGGAGGGAGGGAGGGAGGGAGGGAGGGAGGAAGGGAGGGTGGATGGATGGAGGGATGGAGGGAGGGTGGAGGGATGGAGCGGGTGAGAGAGGAGGGAGGGAGTGGGAGGGAGGGAGGGAGGGAGGGTGGAGGGAGAGTGGGAGGGAGGGAGGGTGGAGGGATGGAGTGTGGGAGGGAGGGAGTGTGAGGGATGGAGTTTTGGAGTGAGGGAGAATGGGTGGAGGGATGGAGTGTGGGAGGGAGGGAGGGAGGGAGTGGGAGGGATGGAGGGTGGAGGGATGGAGGGAGGGAGGGTGGAGGGATGGAGGGAGGGTGGAGGGATGGAGCGGGTGAGGAGGGAGGGAGGGTGGAGGGATGGAGGGAGGGGGGAGGGGAGGGAGGGTGGAGGGATGGAGGGAGGGAGGGAGGGAGGGAGGGAGGGAGGGAGGGAGGGAGGGAGGGAGGGAGGGAGGGTGGAGGGATGGAGGGAGGGAGTGGGAGGGAGGGAGGGTGGAGGGAGGGAGGGAGGGAGGGTGGAGGGATGGAGGTGGGGAGGGAGGGAGTGTGGAAGGGAAGGTGGAGGATGGAGTGTGGGAGGGAGGGAGGGTGGGTGGAGGGATGGAGTGTGGGAGGGAGGGTGGAGGGATGGAGTGTGGGAGGGAGGGAGGGTGGAGGGATGGAGTGGGAGGGAGGGGAGTGGGTGGAGGGATGAAGTGTGGGAGGGAGGGAGGGTGGAGGGATGGAGTGTGTGGGAGGGAGGGAGGGTGGAGGGATGGAGTGTGGAAGGGAGGGAGAATGGGTGGAGGGATGGGTGTGGGAGGGAGGGAGGGTGGAGGGATGGAGTGTGGGAGGCAGGGAGGGAGGGTGGGTGGAGGGATGGAGTGTGGGAGGGAGTGAGGGAGGGTGGAGGGATGGAGTGTGGGGAGGGAGGGAGGGTGGAGGGATGGGTGTGGGAGGGAGGGAGGGAGGTTGGAGGGATGGAGTGTGGGAGGGAGGGTGGAGGGATGGAGTGTGGGAGGGAGGGAGGGTGGGTGGAGGGATGGATTGTGGGAGGGAGGGAGTGTGGGTGGAGGGATGGAGTGTGGGAGGGAGGGAGTGTGGGAGGGAGGGTGGAGGGATGGAGTGTGGGAGGGAGGGAGGGTGGAGGGATGGTGTGGGAGGGAGGGTGGAGGGATGGAGTGTGGGAGGGAGGGAGAATGGGTGGAGGGATGGAGTGTGGGAGGGAGGGAGAGTGGTGGAGGGAAGAAGTGTGGGAGGGAGGGAGGGTGGAGGGATGGAGTGTGGGAGGGAGGGAGGGTGGAGGGATGGGGTGGGAGGGAGGGAGAGTGGGTGGAGGGATGGAGGTGGGAGGGAGGGAGGGAGTGGGAGGGAGGGGGAGTCGGAGGGAGGGAGGGAGTGGGAGGGATGGAGGGTGGAGGGATGGAGGGAGGAGGGAGGGATGGAGGGAGGGAGGGAGGGAGGAAGGGAGGGTGGATGGATGGAGGGAGGGAGGGAGGGTGGAGGGATGGAGCGGGTGAGAGAGGAGGGAGGGAGGGGGAGGGAGGGAGGGAGGGTGGAGGGAGGGAGGGAGGGAGGGTGGAGGGATGGAGTGTGGGAGGGAGGGAGTGTGGAGGGATGGAGTTTTGGAGTGAGGGAGAATGGGTGGAGGGATGGAGTGTGGGAGGGAGGGATGGGGAGGGATGGAGGGTGGAGGGATGGAGGGAGGGAGGGAGGGAGGGTGGAGGGATGGAGGGAGGGTGGAGGGATGGAGCGGGTGAGGGAGGGAGGGAGGGTGGAGGGATGGAGCGGGTAAGAGAGTAGGGAGGGAGGGAGGGTGGAGGGATGGAGGGAGGGAGGGTGGAGGGATGGAGGGAGGGAGAGAGGAGGGAGTGGGAGGGAGGGATGGAACGGGGTGAGAGAGGAGGGAGTGGGAGGGTGGGAGGGTGAGAGAGGAGGGAGTGGGAGGGAGGGATGAGGCGGGTGAGAGAGGAGGGAGTGGGAGGGAGGGATGGAGCGGGTGAGAGAGGAGGGAGTGGGAGGGAGGGTGGGTGGGAGCGGGTGAGAGAGGAGGGAGTGGGAGGGAGGGATGGAGGGAGGGAGGGTGGAGGGAGGGAGGGAGGGTGGAGGGATGTAGCGGGTGAGAGCGGAGGGAGTGGGAGGGAGGGATGGAGCGGGTGAGAGAGGAGGGAGTGGGAGGGAGGGATGGAGCGGGTGAGAGAGGAGGGAGGGAGGGAGGGTGGGAGCGGGTGAGAGAGGAGGGAGTGGGAGGGAGGGATGGAGCGGGTGAGAGAGGGAGGGAGTGGGAGGGAGGGATGGAGCGGGTGAGAGAGGAGGGAGTGGGAGGGAGGGTGGGAGTGGGTGAGAGAGGAGGGAGTGGGAGGGAGGGATGGAGCGGGTGAGAGAGGAGGGAGTGGGAGGGAGGGATGGAGCGGGGGTGAGAGAGGAGGGAGTGGGAGGGAGGGATGGAGCGGGTGAGAGAGGAGGGAGTGGGAGGGAGGGATGGAGCGGGTGAGAGAGGAGGGAGGGAGGGAGAGATGGAGCGGGTGAGAGAGGAGGGAGTGGGAGGGAGGGATGGAGCGGGTGAGAGAGGAGGGAGTGGGAGGGAGAGATGGAGCGGGTGAGAGAGGAGGGAGGGAGGGAGGGATGGAGGGAGGGAGGGTGGAGGGAGGGAGGGAGGGTGGAGGGATGTAGCGGGTGAGAGCGGAGGGAGTGGGAGGGAGGGATGGAGCGGGTGAGAGAGGAGGGAGTGGGAGGGAGGGATGGAACGGGTGAGAGAGGAGGGAGTGGGAGGGAGAGATGGAGCGGGTGAGAGAGGAGGGGGGAGGGAGGGATGGAGCGGGTGAGAGAGGAGGGAGGGAGGGAGAGATGGAGCGGGTGAGAGAGGAGGGAGGGAGGGAGGGATGGAGGGAGGGAGGGTGGAGGGAGGGAGGGAGGGTGGAGGGATGGAGCGGGTGAGAGAGGAGGGAGGGAGGGAGGGATGGAGCGGGTGAGAGAGGAGGGAGTGGGAGGGTGGAGGGAGGGAGGGAGTGGGAGGGAGGGATGGAGCGGGTGAGAGAGGAGGGAATGGGAGGGAGGGATGGAGCGGGTGAGAGAGAGGAGGGAGTGGGAGGGTGGAGGGAGGGAGGGAGGGAGGGAGGGATGGAGCGGGTGAGAGAGGAGGGAGTGGGAGGGAGAGATGGAGCGGGTGAGAGAGGAGGGAGTGGGAGGGAGGGATGGAGGGAGGGAGGGTGGAGGGAGGGAGGGAGGGTGGAGGGATGTAGCGGGTGAGAGCGGAGGGAGTGGGAGGGAGGGATGGAGCGGGTGAGAGAGGAGGGAGTGGGAGGGAGGGATGGAACGGGTGAGAGAGAGGAGGGAGGGAGGGAGAGATGGAGCGGGTGAGAGAGGAGGGAGGGAGGGAGGGATGGAGCGGGTGAGAGAGGAGGGAGTGGGAGGGAGAGATGGAGCGGGTGAGAGAGGAGGGAGGGAGGGAGGGATGGAGGGAGGGAGGGTGGAGGGAGGGAGGGAGGGTGGAGGGATGGAGCGGGTGAGAGAGGAGGGAGTGGGAGGGAGGGATGGAGCGGGTGAGAGAGGAGGGAGGGGAGGGTGGAGGGAGGGAGGGAGTGGGAGGGAGGGATGGAGCGGGTGAGAGAGGAGGGAATGGGAGGGAGGGATGGAGCGGGTGAGAGAGGAGGGAGGGAGGGTGGGAGCATCCAAAAAAGAAAAAGGGGAAAAATGTTATGTTATGTCTGGCAACACCTCCTGTTGCCACGGCTACTGTTCCCTAGAGATGCAGCGAACGTAGTGTGCGTGTGTAGGTGTGTGTGTACGTGTGCATGTGCGTGTCTTCAGCGCTGAGCTGCCACCAGTCCTCTTGTTCCTAGTTAGTGCTGCATAATTCACAGATTTTTCCAGAAATCCCAGATTCTCCAGAACTCCCGGTTGGAAGATTCCCCGAATTAGAAGAGAATAAGCAGGAAATCTGGAGACGCCCAACCAGGGATTTCTGGAAAACCAGGGATTTCTGGAAAACCTGGGATTCTGGAAAACCAGGGATTTTGGGGAAAGTTACCAGAATTTTGCAACCCATAGGACAACCCATTTTGGTTCCAGGTAGAACTATTTTGGGTTCTATGTATAACCCTCTGGGGAAAAGGTCCTAGAACCAAAAGGGGTAAAGGTTTATCATATAACAGACAATCTCATCCAGACCACTTATGGTGAAGTGCCTTGCTCAAGGGCACATCAACAGATTCTCCCTCTAGTCGATTCAGGATTCAAATCAGTGACTTTTTGGTTACTGGCCCAACATGCTAACAGCTAAGTTCCCCTCTGCCCAAGGTTCTACCTGCCGCAAAGGGCTCTACCTTGAACCAAAAAGGGTTGTTTATTTCAAACGTTATCATCAGGGGACAGCCGAAGAACACTTTTAGGTCCTAGATAGAATCTTGTATTCTAAGAGTGTACTCTCAGTGATTTGATGTGTGAGTCTCTGGCCCCCAGGGAGTTGCTGGAGCCAGGTGTTGCCCCAGACTGACCCAGCAATCAGGGGGCATGGCTGGAGTGCTGCAGCCCAGGAACAGAGTTCTCTCTGGGCATACTGTCACCAAGCCATCCCCTGGAGCCTCTCATAGACCCAAATAGAGATAGGAGAGCAGGTGTTGACAGGGCTGGGGGATGAGGTGTGTGAGTTGGGAGGCGGGTTGTGAACGGTAGGGGGAGTGTGTGTGTGTGTGTGTAAATAAAAGTCACTCTAAGAGGAGTGGAGATGACTTGTATGTGTGTGCTGTGTCCTTGCCTCTAAGCATCCACGTCACTCTCTCTGTTTTCCTTGCTATAAGGACGACACTGACAATAATGCGCTTCTCGTTAATACGTCTCCGACTTCTTAGTCTCTATTGACACTAAAAAGGTTCACTGACAAATCTAAAACAAATGTGTGTGTCAGCCGTAAATGGGCGATCCTGCAACTACGGGCACTTCTATGTCCTCTGGGTCAATTTTTGGGGTGATTTTTTTTTCAAAACAAATTGTTTTATTATTTATATGTTAAGTTCAAACTACAATCACACCAGAATTTTTTTTAACACCTCTGAAGTATTTTAGCTACTTTTCAAGATGCATTTTATATATTTTATTTTATAGCTCAATTTCACTGTTTCTCCCTTGTCCCTGTCCAAGGCTTTTGCTATGTTTTTCTATGAATAAAAAACATTCATAACGACACAGTATATAATGTTATCTACAAGAGAAAGAGTCAATTAAATTAAATCTATATCAATATGTATTTACTAATGAGGAATTTGTGGATATGACACCACTACCAAAGGACAGCTATATTTTGCATACAAAACAGTATTTTTATTTTTTCCAAGAGAATGTTAACTTAGTTACCATGGAAACTTACTGTGACACTTAAAGCAGATGGCTGTAGCGAACAGTCGTTCCAGGTGTGATGTCCAAAATCTAGCTAAATATTGCTTGTGTAGAGAATATTTTTACTGTCAGTCATTTAACAGGCTATAACTTGTGGTAAAATGTGGAAAAAGACTCGTATAAACAATACTAGCCATTATTGTCATGTTCATCAAAAAGTTAACTGAGGTGGTAATGACAGAACGTGGTTAAAATGACAGAACATGTTGGAAATGACAGAACGTGGTTAAAATTTAAAATGACAGAACGTGGTTAAAATGACAGAACGTGGTTAAAATGACAGAACATGTTGGAAATGACAGAACGTGTTGGAAATGACAGAACATGTTGGAAATGACAGAACATGTTGGAAATGACAGAACGTGGTTGAAATGACAGAACGTGTTGGAAATGACAGAACATGGTTAAAATGTCAGAACATGGTTAAAATGACAGAACGTGTTGGAAATGACAGAATGTGGTGGAAATGACAGAACGTATTGGAAATGACAGAACGTGGTGAAAATGACAGAACATGTTGGAAATGACAGAACGTGGTTGAAATGACAGAACGTGTTGGAAATGACAGAACATGTTGGAAATGACAGAACATGTTGGAAGTGACAGAACGTGGTGGAAATGACAGAACGTGGTTAAAATGACAGAACGTGGTGGAAATGACAGAACATGTTGGAAATGACAGAACATGTTGGAAATGACAGAACATGTTGGAAATGACAGAACGTGTTGGAAATGACAGAACATGTTGGAAATGACAGAACATGTTGGAAATGACAGAACGTGTTGGAAATGACAGAACATGTTGGAAATGACAGAACATGTTGGAAATGACAGAACATGTTGGAAATGACAGAACGTGGTTAAAATGACAGAACGTGGTGGAAATGACAGAACGTGGTGAAAATGACAGAAATCCATGATCTTATTCCTCTTTACTTTATGCTTATTTAATCATGTATTAAATTAACTTAATCTAGAAAATGCTCCAAGTTGTGCACAAATTGAAAACTAAGCAGTATTTTCCTTTGTTTTTAGAGGTCATAGAGATATAGAAACAAAATAAACAATTATCCTATGTGACACCAGGGACATCTGCAAAAAGACAGGAAGAGACACTGGAAGAAAACAGACAAGGAAGAAGTGAAATCTATCTCTGAGAATAGAAAGTGAGAACAAAGAAACAAGAGAAGACAATGGAAATGGAACCAACGGAATAGAAGACAGACTTTAAAGAGAGCGGTTGCTACGGAGACCAACCTATCAGGCAACACACCACCTCAGTCACCAGATGACTTGCAGCCAGAACATGAGGATAACATACCTGCCCCTAACTCACCTGCCCCTGATGCACACCCTGACACCCCTTCCTCATCATCTGCAACAGGAATGAGAAGTCAAATACTTGCTGGAAGGAAAACGTTTGGCTCGAGGTTTCTTTAAAACATACAGAGATCTTTGTGTGACAGATGTCAAACACTTGATAATTCTTTACGGAAAGCGAGAAATACAAAACAAGGTATGATTGTAACAACATGATACACCAGGTAAAAGTTGAGTTATATTATGTCAAATCACACATTTGTTATATAAACATGTTACCACTAGACTACGTATCACTAGACTATGTATTTTTACAAATTTTTCCTTTATTTAACTAGGAAAGTCAGTTAAGAAAATTATCTTAATTTCAATGACGACTTAGGAACAGTGGGTTAACTGGTCTAGGAACAGTGGGTTACGTGCCTGTTCAGGGGCAGAACGACAGATTTGTACCTTGTCAGCTCAGGGGTTTGAACTTGCAACCTTCCAGTTACTAGTCCAACGCTCTAACCACTAGGCTACCCTGCCTCCCCGTATCACTAGACTACGTATCACTAGACGACTTATCACTAGACGACTTATCACTAGACTGCGTACCACTAGACTACGTATCAGTAGACGACGTATCACTAGAATACGTATCACTAGATTATGTATCACTAGATTACGTATCACTAGACTACGTATCACTAGACTACGTACCACTAGACTACGTACCACTAGACTACGTATCACTAGACTACGTATCGCTAGACTACGTACCACTAGACAACTTATCACTAGACTACGTACCACTGGACTACGTATCACTAGACTACGTATCACTAGACTACGTATCACTAGACTACGTATCACTAGACTACGTATCACTAGACTACGTATCAGTAGACTACGCATCACTAGACTACGTATCACTAGACTATGTATCACTAGACTACGTATCACTAGATTATGTATCACTAGACTACGTATCACTAGACTACGTATCACTAGACGACGTATCACTAGACGACGTATCACTAGACTACGTATCACTGGACTACATATCACTGGACTACGTATCACTAGACTACGTATCACTAGACTACGTATCACTAGACCACGTATCACTAGACTACGTATCAGTAGACAATGTATCACTAGACTACGTATCACTAGACTACGTATCACTATCACTAGACTACGTATCACTGGACTACGTATCACTAGACTACGTATCACTGGACTACGTATCACTAGATTATGTATCACTAGACTACGTATCACTAGACTACGTATCACTAGACTACGTACCACTAAACTACGTACCACTAGACGACTTATCACTAGACTACGTATCACTAGATTATGTATCACTAGACTCCGTATCACTAGACTACGAATCACTAGACTACGTACCACTAGACTACGTATCACTAGACTACGTATCACTAGACTACGTATCACTAGACTACGTATCACTAGATTATGTATCACTAGACATCATATCACTAGACTACAAATCAGTAGACGACGTATCACTAGACTACGTATCACTAGATTATGTATCACTAGACTCCGTATCACTAGACTACGAATCAGTAGACGACGTATCACTAGACTACGTATCACTAGACTACGTATCACTAGACTACGTATCAGTAGACTACGCATCACTAGACTACGTATCACTAGACTACGTATCACTAGATTATGTATCACTAGACTACGTATCACTAGACGACGTATCACTAGACGGCGTATCACTAGACGACGTATCACTGGACTACGTATCACTAGACTACGTATCACTGGACTACGTATCACTGGACTACGTATCACTAGACTACGTATCACTAGACTATGTATCACTAGACCACGTATCACTAGACTACGTATCACTAGACTACGTATCACTAGACTACGTATCACTAGCACTAGACTACGTATCACTGGACTACGTATCACTAGACTTCGTATCACTAGATTATGTATCACTAGACTACGTATTACTAGATTATGTATCACTAGACTACGTATCACTAGACTACGTATCACTAGACTACGTATCAGTAGACGACGTATCACTGGACTACGTATCACTAGACTACGTATCACTAGACTACGTATCACTAGACTACATATCACTAGATTATGTATCACTAGACTACGAATCAGTAGACGACGTATCACTAGACTACGTATCACTAGACTACGTATCACTGGACTACGTATCACTAGACTACGTATCACTAGACTACGTATCACTAGATTATGTATCACTAGACTCCATATCACTAGACTACAAATCAGTAGACGACGTATCACTAGACTACGTATCACTAGATTATGTATCACTAGACTCCGTATCACTAGACTACGAATCAGTAGACGACGTATCACTAGACTACGTATCAGTAGACGACGTATCACTAGACTACGTATCACTAGACTACGTATCACTAGACTACGAATCACTAGACTACGAATCAGTAGACGACGTATCACTAGACTACGTATCAGTAGACTATGCATCACTAGACTACGTATCACTAGATTATGTATCACTAGACGACGTATCACTAGACGACGTATCACTAGACGACGTATCACTAGACTACGTATCACCAGACTACGATCACCAGACTACGTATCACCAGACTACGATCACTGGACTACGTATCACCAGACTACGTATCACCAGACTACGTATCACCAGACCACGTATCACCAGACTACGTATCACTAGACTACGTATCACTAGATTATGTATCACTAGACTACGTATTACTAGATTATGTATCACTAGACTACATATCACTAGACTACGTATCACTAGACTACGTATCAGTAGACGACGTATCACTAGACTACGTATCACTAGACTACGTATCAGTAGACGACGTATCACTAGACTACGTATCAGTAGACTACGTATCACTAGACTACGTATCAGTAGACGACGTATCACTAGACTACGTATCACTAGACTACGTATCACTAGATTATGTATCACTAGACTACATATCACTAGACTACGTATCACTAGATTATGTATCACTAGACTACGTATCACTAGACTACGTATCAGTAGACTACGTATCACTAGACTACGTATCAGTAGACGATGTATCACTAGACTACGTTTCACTAGACTACGTATCACTATCACTAGACTACGTATCACTGGACTACGTATCACTAGACTACGTATCACTAGACTACGTATCACTAGATTATGTATCACTAGACTACGTATTACTAGACTACGTATCACTAGATTATGTATCACTAGACTATGTATCGCTAGACTACGTATCACTAGACTACGTATCACTAGATTATGTATCACTAGACTACGTATCACTAGACTACGTACCACTAAACTACGTACCACTAGACGACTTATCACTAGACTACGTATCACTAGATTATGTATCACTAGACTCCGTATCACTAGACTACGAATCACTAGACGACGTATCACTAGACTACGTATCACTAGACTACGTATCACTAGACTATGTATCACTAGACTACGTATCACTAGACTACGTATCACTAGATTATGTATCACTAGACTACATATCACTAGACTACGTATCACTAGACTACGTATCAGTAGACTACGTATCACTGGAATACGTATCACTAGACTACGTATCACTAGACTACGTATCACTATCACTAGACTACGTATCACTAGACTACGTATCACTAGACTGCGTATCACTAGACTACGTATCACTAGACTACGTATCACTAGATTACGTATCACTAGACTACGTATCACTAGACTACGTATCACTAGACTATGTATCACTAGACTGCTATCATTACATATTATCACTACACTATGTGTCACTAGACTATTCTATCATTACACATTATCACTAGACTGCTATCATTAAATAGTATCACTACACTATGTATCGCTAGACTGCTATCATTACATATTATCACTAGACTATGTATCGCTAGACTATGTAAGACGATGCTATTATGACATATTTCGAATGTGCATAACTTTGAGAATTTCCTGTGTTTCCAGATGTTCACCGACAGTCCAGGAGAGATAACTTGGAGGATAATCAGTAGTAGCTGTTCCTTTCCACATCACTGCAGCTGTTTAAGCCCACAGACCTTGACTCGGCTGAGAAAAAACAGAGGCAGACCAAGATGGAAAAATCCTACACATCTCACAGTACCATCTAGCCCACTGAAGATCTAAGTGAAGATCATTGATCGGAAAGGGATGTGTGGTGGAGTACGATCAGGAAGTTTATCCTGGCATCGTGCAAGACGTTCACACGGAGAGTGGTGCTGGTGTTAAAAGCCATGAGAGAGAGAGGAACCAGGCTATGAGGGGTGGCCAGTTCTCTTCTGGTTCAGAGATGACCAGCAGGGTTTATCCTGGCATCGTGCAAGACGTTCACACAGAGAGTGGTGCTGGTGTTAAAAGCCATGAGAGAGAGAGGAACCAGGCTATGTGCCGGGTGGAGATTAGACAGAACATGGCCAAGATGTTCAAATGTTCATAGATGACCAGCAGGGTTTACCCTAGCATTGTCCAAGACATTGACGCAGAGAGTGGTGCTAGTGTGAAAACCATGACTCGCGTTGGTCCCAACCATTTCTTTGAGGGGGGGGGGGTGGATGAGAGATGACATCACATGGTACAGACCACAGCATGTGCCTGGACTTGTCCCAGAGCCCCATCCAGTGACCAAAAGGCACATGGAGCTGGATCTTTTGGTCTGGGAGGAACTTAACTCTCTTTCTAAGCCTCAGATACCCTTGGATACTCATTGTAGAGTACATACATAGCAGGACTTACAAAGATGCATTACATAAAATGTGAAGTTTCAATTAATTCATCCCTCAATATACAGGTGCTAGATGTTCTAGTTGTTGCATCTAAGTGTAGTCATGGGCAAAACATTGTTCTCGTGTTAAAATGGGGGTTGTTCCAGTGTCGTGGAATCCTACTTTGACTTTTATTTTATTTTATTTATTCATTAAATGTTTAACAATGGTTGTTGTTCAAAATGTGTCACGTTGGTGTAAAAGATCGGGAGACAGGCGCAGGAATGTATTATACACAAATTACAGCGTGCCGCGTAAAGGCACGGTGATGAAGATCAAACAAACACGTAACAAAACACAGGGTTGAAACCCAAACAAAAAAGAGCGAGGAGTACCTTGACTAAACACACCGGGGCGAGACCCGTAACATACACTCACACAATGATACCACATGGGATGAGACCCGTAACATACACTCATACAATGATACCACACGGGATGAGACCCGTAACATACACTCACACAATGATACCACATGGGATGAGACCCGTAACATACACTCATACAATGATACCACACGGGATGAGACCCGTAACATACACTCATACAATGATACCACACGGGATGAGACCCGTAACATACACTCATACAATGATACCACACGGATGAGACCCGTAACATACACTCATACAATGATACCATACGGGATGAGACCCGTAACATACACTCACACAATGATACCATACGGGATGAGACCCGTAACATACACTCACACAATGATACCACACGGGATGAGACCCGTAACATACACTCACACACTGATACCACACGGGATGAGACCCGTAACATACACTCACACAATGATACCACACCGGGCGAGACCCGTAACATACACTCACACAATGATACCACACGGGATGAGACCGGTAACATACACTCATACAATGATACCACACGGGATGAGACCCGTAACATACACTCACACAATGATACCACACGGGATGAGACCCGTAACATACACTCACACAATGATACCATACGGGATGAGACCCGTAACATACACTCACACAATGATACCACACGGGATGAGACCCGTAACATACACTCACACAATGATACCACACGGGATGAGACCCGTAATCATCTGCACCCTACAAGTTTTTTATTTTTTTTTTTTTATTTCACCTTCATTTAACCAGGTTGGTAACAAGTTCTTATTGTGGCACGGAAGCCAAAACAACACAGCACAGGCACTCACACGACCAACGGACATTGGAACAACGGAAACGAAAGGGCACATTTAAACAATTACAATTACGTGGAATGAGTACCAGGTGCGCGTAATGACAGTTACGGAGGGATCCGTGACTAAAATATTTGTAATTAAATATTTTCATACGTTATTTTTCTTTTGCATAGATTTCATTTCCACCACACCTTGTCATTTCCATCACAACCTATATTTTTGAGGTAAATGAGTACAGTACTAGTCAAAAGTTTGGACACCTACTCAGTTAAGGATTTTCTTAATTTTGAATATTTTCTACATTGTAGAATAATAGTGAAGACAGCAAAACTATGAAATAACACATATGGAATCATGTAGTAACCAAAAAAGTATTAAACAAATGACATTTTACTTTAGATTCTTCAGAGTAGCCACCCTTTGCCTTGATGACAGCTTTGCACACTCTTGGCATTCTCCCAACCAGCCTCATGAGGTAGTCGTCTGGAATGCATTTCATTTAACCAGTGTGGCTTTGTTAAAAGTTAATTTGTGGAATTTCTTTCATTCCTAATGTGTTTGAGCCAATCAGTTGTGTTGTGACACGGCTGGGGTGGTATACAGAAGATAGCCCTATTTGGTTAAAGACCAAGTCCATATTATGGCAAGAACAGTTCAAATAAGCAAAGAGAAATGACAGTCCATCAATACTTTAAGATATGAAGGTTAGTCAATACAAAAATGACAAGAACTTTGAAAGCTTCTTCAAGTGCAGTTGCAAAAACCATCAAGTGCAATGATGAAACTGACTCTCATGAGGACCACCACAGGAAAGTAAGACCAAGAGATACTTCTGCTGCAGAGGATAAGTTCATTAGAGTTACCAGCCTCAGAAATTGAGGCCCAAATAAATGCTTCACGGAGGTCAAGTAACAAACACATCTCACCATCAACTGTTCAGAGGAGACTGGGTGAATCAGGCCTTCATGGTCAAATTGCTGCAAAGAAACCACTACTAAAGGACACCAATAAGAAAAAGAGCCTTGCTTGGGCCAAGAAACACGAGCAGTAGACATTAGACTGGTGGAAATATGTCCTTTGGTCTGATGAGTCCCAATTTGGTTCCAACCGCCGTGTCGTTGTGAGATGCAGAGTACGGGAATGATGTCCATATATCTCCATATATGTGGTTCCCACCGTGAAGCATGGAGGAGGATGTGTGATGGTGTGGGGGTGCTTTGCTGGTGACACGATCTGTGATTTATTTAGAATTCAAGGTACACTTAACCTGCATTGCTACCACAACATTCTGCAGCGATACGCCATCCCATCTGGTTTGCGCTAAATGGGACTATCATTTGTTTTTCAACAGGACAATGACCAAAACACACCTACAGGCGGTGTAAGGGCTATTTTACCAAGGAGACTGATGGAGTGCTGCATCAGATGGCCTCCACAATCACCCGACCTCAACCCAATTGTGTTGGTTTGGTATGAGTTGGACCGTAGAGTGAAGGAAAATCAGCCAGCAACTGCTCAGGATATGTGGGAACTCCTTCAAGACTGTTTCAGGTTAAGCTGGTTGAGAAAATGCCAAGAGTGTGCAAAGCTGTTATCAAGGCAAAGGGTGGCTACTTTGAAGAAATTCTAACATAACATTCTAACATTTATTTGCATTTCATGTAATGGTCTTACAGAAAGCAGTCCAAACTGGTGAAGTAAAATGAACAAAAATTGTTTCTAAAAAATAAAAAATAAATAAACAATGGAATAGTGGTGTGTGCATATGTATTCACCCCCTTTGCTATAAAGCCCCAAAATAAGATCTGGTGCAACCTATTACCTTCAGAAGTCACTAAATTAGTTAAAGTCCACCTGTGTGCAATCTAAGTGTCACATGATCTGTCACATGATCTCAGTATATTTACACCTGTTCTGAAAGGCAACACCACTAAGCAAGGGGCACCACCAAGCAAGATGGACTATGAAGACCAAGGAGCTCGCCAAACAGGTCAGGGACAAAGTTGTGGAGAACTACAGATCAGCGTTGGGGTAAAAAACATATCAGAAACTTTGAACAGTTCACGGAGCACCATTAAATCCATTTAAAAAAATTGAAAGAATATGGCACCACAACAAACCTGCCAAGAGAGGGCCGCCCAACAAAACTCATGGACCAGGCTAGGAGTGCATTTAACCAGAGAGGCAACAAAGAGACCTAAGATAACCCTGAAGGAGCTGCAAAGCTCCACAGCGGAGATTGGAGTATCTGGCCATGGGACCACTTTAAGCCGAGCTGTGCTATAAGGCAGAGTTGCCAGAAAAAAGCCATGGCTCGAAGAAAGAAATATCCAAACCTGTTTGGTGTTTTCCAAAAGGCATGTGGGGAGACTCCCCAAACATATAGTTGAAGTCGGAAGTTTACATACATATAAGTTTATCAAACACTTGTGTGTATATACAGTTGAAGTCGGAAGTTTACATACACTTAGGTTGGAGTCATTAAAACTCATTTTTCAACCACTCCACATATGTCCTATTAAAAAAATATAGTTTTGGCAAGTCGGTTAGGACATCTACTTTGTGCATGACACAAGTAATTTTCCAACAATTGTTTACAGACAGATTATTTAATTTATAATTCACTGTATCACAATTCCAGTGGGTCAGAAGTGCCTTTAAACAGCTTGGAAAATTCCAGATAATGATGTCATGGCTTTAGAAGCTTCTGATAGGCTAATTGACAACATTTGAGTCAATTGGAGGTGTACCCGTGGATCTATTTCAAGGCTTACCTTCAAACTCAGTGCCTCTTTGCTTGAGATCATGGGAAAATCTAAATAAATCAGTCAAGACCTCAGGAAAAGTCTGGTTCATCCTTGGGAGCCATTTCCAAACGCCTGAAGGTACCAAGTTCATCTGTACAAACAATAGTACGCAAGTATAAACACCATGGGACCACGCAGCCGTCATACCGCTCAGGAAGGAGAAGCGTTCTGTCTCCTAGAGATTAACATACGTTGGTGTGAAAAGGACCTTGTTGAAGATGCTGGAGGAAAGAGGTACAAAAGTATCTATATCGACAGTAAAACGAGTCCTATATCGACATAACCTGAAAGGCCTCTCAGCAAGGAAGAAGCCACTGCTCAAAAACCGCCATAAAAATCCAGACTACGGTTTGCAATTGCACATGGGGACAAAGATCAAACTTTTTGGAGAAATGTCCTCTGGTCTGATGAAACAAAAATAGAACTGTTTGGCCATAATGACCATCATTATGTTTGGAGGAAAAAGGGGAATGCTTGCAAGCCGAAGAATACCATCCCAACACGGGTGGCAGCATCATGTTGTGGGGGTGCTTTGCATCAGGAGTGACTGGTGCACTTCATAAAATAGATGGCATCATGAGCTAGGAAAAGTATGCGGATATATTGAAACAACATCTCAAGACATCAATCAGGAAGTTAATGCTTGGTCCCAAATGGGTCTTCCAAATGGACAATGACCCCAAGCATACTTCCAAAGTGTTGGCAAAATGGCTTAAGGACAACAAAGTCAAGGTATTGAGTAGCCATCACAAAGCCCTGACCTCAATCCCATAGAAATTTTGTTGGCAGAACTGAAAAAGTGTGTGTGAGCAAGGAGGCCTACAAACCTGACTCAGTTAAACAAGCTCTGTCAGGAGGAATGTGGCAAAATTCACCCAATTTATTGTGGGAAGCTTGTGGAAGGCTACCCAGAATATTTCACATTCTAAAAATAAAGTGGTGATCCTAACTGACCTAATACAGGGAATTTTTATTTGGAATGAATGTCAGGAATTGTGAAAACTGAGTTTAACCTGTTATGGCTGCAATCCCGATATCGGGATCGATATGACAAATACCAGTGAAAATAGAGGGCGCCAAATTCAAACCACAGAAATCTCATAATTACAATTCCTAAAACATACATGTGTCTTATATCATTTTAAAGCTATTCTCATTGTTAATCCCACCAACGTGTCCGATTTCAAATAGGCTTTTCAGCGAAAGCACTACAAATGATTATGTTAGGTCTCCACCAAACCACAATAAGCACAGCCATTTTCCAGCAAAATATAGCATTCACAAAAAGCATAAATAAAGATAAAATTAATCACTAACCTTGAATTATCTTCATCAGTTGACACTCGTTGGACTTCATGTTACACAATACATGCATGTTTTGTTTGATAAAGTTCATATTTATATCAAAGAATCTGAGTTTACATTGGCTATTTAGATTCACTAGTTCCAAAAACATCTAGTGATTTTGCATAGCCACATCGTTTCAACAGAAATAAATGTAGAGGATAATACAAGTTATACACATGGAATTATAGATATACTTCTCCTTAATGCAACCGCTGTGTCAGATTTCAAAAAAAGTTTACGGAAAAAGCAACCCTTGCAATAATCTGAGACGGCGCTCAGAACAGAAGCCAAATTAGCCTCCATGTTGGAGTCAACAGAAACCAGAAAATACATGATAAATGTTTCCTTACCTTTGATGAACTTCATCAGAATGCAGTCCTAGGAATCCCAGGTCCACAATAAATGCTTGATTTGTTCGAAAATTATTTATTTATGTCCAATTAGCTACTTTGGTTTGCGCGTTTTGGTAAACAATTCCAAAGTCACAAAGTGCATCCACTATAATGTGACGAAATGTCCAAAAGTTCCGTAACAGTCAGTAGAAACATGTCAAACGATGTACTGAATCAATCTTTAGAATGTTGTTTACATATATCTTGAATAACGTTCCAACCGGAGAATTAGAATGACTTCAAATGAGCGATGGAACGCAAGTCCTTCCCCTGTGAACACACCTGGTGAAAGCATGGTCCACTCGTGACTGTGGTGACTATTTCCTGTGTCAATCGACCCCCCTTCATATTAGAGTCATCAGACAAAGTTATATTGACCGGTGACATCTAGTGGAAGGAGGAAGTAGGAAGTGAAAACTCATCCATATCTCGCTGTAATTTCAATGAGACCTTGGTTGAAAATCTGCCACCCCAGAAAACAAACAGGAAGTGGAATTTCTATTTTTTTTTTGCCTGCTACATGAGTTCTGTAATACTAACAGACATAATTCAAACAGTTTTAGAAACTTCAGTTTGTTTTCTATCCAATACTACTAATAATATGCAAATATTAGCAACTATGACTGAGGAGCAGGCTGTTTGATATGGGCACCTTTCACCCAAGCTACTCAATACTGCCCCTGCAGCCAAAAAAAG
The DNA here is from genome assembly GCF_018296145.1 of Oncorhynchus tshawytscha. Taxonomy (NCBI): domain Eukaryota; kingdom Metazoa; phylum Chordata; class Actinopteri; order Salmoniformes; family Salmonidae; genus Oncorhynchus; species Oncorhynchus tshawytscha. The sequence continues at coordinate 80,476 of NW_024609163.1, forward strand.
TTAAATGTATTTGTCTAAGGTGTATGTAAACCTCTGACTTCAACTGTATGTTTTGAATTGGCTATATAGCTAGTCTATCATTATATAGGCTACCTGCTGTACACATGCAGATGCTGCACACAGAGAGACTCGCTAAATTTTATAGCCTAATTCTGATCATGGCTGAAATGTAGATTTTATTGGATGATTGATACTATATTTAAAAAGGAAATACACAATATTACAGTTCCCCTTTCGGAAAAAAAAATGGAGTTTCCTGCCAGACAGAAACTAAAGACACAGAGCTCCCACCTGACCCTTCACCAAAATCTGAAACTCCACCGGAAAGACGTGATTGTGGTCAGTCAACTAGGCTTATTTTCTGTCTGTCCAAGGAATTAGTTGTTAATTAAACCTTCCCACATCCAAAAGGTTGGATTGATGTGTGTGTGTGTGTGTGTGTGTGTGTGTATGTGTGAACCACTGCTTTTAATGGGTGGTGTCTGTGTGTGTGAATACAAACAGTGCAGCTATTCCCTGTGCAAGGCTATCAAACAAGTATGTGTGTACAGAGACAAAGTGAATCTCAATTGTGTGCTGTGACACAAGAGTGTATGTGGCAGGGTCTACAGTCAATCACGGACTACAGGAAGTGTGTATGCCCAGTGGTGTAGGATGTCTTGCTCCCAGGTATGTGTAAATAACGTGTGTGTTTTGTGTGTGTTGTGTGTATGATACAGTGGGTCAGCTATTTGGCCTGCAAAATAGAAAAATACGCTACAGGCTAAAGTCAAAGGTGGTAAGACGATCTTTTAACATGGGCTTCAGGATTCTTGTTGCCTGATTTAGATTTTGGTTCTGCTTATAATTTCCTAAATTTTTTTTATTTGTCAACTTGCAGCTTCTCTTCTGCCATTATATGTTCCCTAGAAGACTAAATAAATCCTTGCTCACCAGAATAATGTAAAACAAAATCAATAGAATTAATGCTTCAAATAGTTAGTGTTGATAAAGTTCTCTGTTGTAAATCTGAAAGCAGAGTGGTTTGAACTCTTTCCATTCAGACCATTACAATGTAACAGACTCACCTGTTTCTAATAAGACTGATACAATGTAACAGACTCACCTGTTTCTAATAAGACTAATACAATGTAACACAAGACACCTGTTTCTACATAAGACTGATACAATGTAACAGACTCACCTGTTTTTAATAAGACTAATACAATGTAACACAAGACACCTGTTTCTAATAACACTGACACAATGTTACACAAGACACCTGTTTCTAATAACACTGACACAATGTAACACAAGACACCTGTTTCTAATAACACTGACACAATGTTACACAAGACACCTGTTTCTAATAACACTGACACAATGTAACAGATTCACCTGTTTCTAATAAGACTGATACAATGTAACAGACTCACCTGTTTCTAATAAGACAGACATACAATGTAACACAAGGCACCTGTTTCTAATAACACTGACACAATGTTACACAAGACACCTGTTTCTAATAACACTGACACAATGTAACACAAGACACCTGTTTCTAATAACACTGACACAATGTAACAGACTCACCTGTTTCTAATAAGACTAATACAATGTAACACAAGACACCTGTTTCTAATAACACTGATACAATGTAACAGACTCACCTGTTTCTAATAAGACTAATACAATGTAACACAAGGCACCTGTTTCTAATAACACTGACACAATGTAACACAAGACACCTGTTTCTAATAACACTGACACAATGTTACACAAGACACCTGTTTCTAATAACACTGATACAATGTAACAGACTCACCTGTTTCTAATAAGACTGATACAATGTAACACAAGACACCTGTTTCTAATAACACTGACACAATGTAACACAAGACACCTGTTTCTAATAACACTGACACAATGTAACACAAGACACCTGTTTCTAATAACACTGACACAATGTTACACAAGACACCTGTTTCTAATAACACTGACACAATGTAACAGACTCATCTGTTTCTAATAAGACTGAAACAATGTAACACAAGACACCTGTTTCTAATAACACTCACAATGTAACACAAGACACCTGTTTCTAATAACACTGACACAATGTAACACAAGATTACCTGTTTCTAATAACACTGACACAATGTAACACAAGACACCTGTTTCTAATAACACTGACACAATGTAACAAACAAGACACCTGTTTCTAATAACACTGACACAATGTAACACAAGGCACCTGTTTCGAATAAGGCTGACACAATGTAAAACAAGACACCTGTTTCTAATAACACTGACACAATGTAACACAAGACACCTGTTTCTAATAAGACTGACAAAATGTAACACAAGGGGGTGTTCAAACCTCTCCTCTGTGACCCCCAACCGTTCCATGCATTTGATCTATTCCAGACCGAGCCCACCTGATTCAACTTGTCAACTCATCCTCAACCTCATGACTAAGTTGAATCAGGTGAATTAGTTCAGGGCTACAACAAATGTGTGAAATGTCTACGGGTCCCTGTGAAGAGGTTTGAAAACCCCGGAAGGACAGCCAGGTGAGAGGAGACTTGGGTTTACAGGCTCACAGGGAGAGAGGGGAGTTGGGCCCATAGGGGGAGAAGGGAGTTGGGCTCACGGGGAGAGAAGGGAGTTGGGCCCACAGGGGGAGAAGGGAGTTGGGCTCACGGGGAGAGAGGGAGTTGGGCTCACAGGGAGAGAAAGGAGTTGGGCTCACAGGGAGAGAGGGGAGTTGGGCTCACAGGGAGAGAAAGGAGTTGGGCTCACAGGGAGAGAAAGGAGTTGGGCTCACAGGGAGAGAAAGGAGTTGGGCTCAGGAGAGAAAGGAGAGAGGGGAGTTGGGCTCACAGGGAGAGAAAGGAGTTGGGTTCACAGGGAGAGAAAGGAGTTGGGCCCACAGGGGAGAGGGAGTTGGGCCCACAGGGAGAGAGGGGAGTTGGGCTCACAGGGAGAGATATGCACTGCCACATCTGTGTGAGTGTGTTTCAATAGTGATGTGAGAGTCCGCTGTTTGTTCACCCGCACCCGCCCGCAATTGCTAATAACCCATCCGCCCGACTATATCTGATAAAGTGAAAATCTGAGGCCCACACCCGACTTTAATCCGCAAATATAGAAAATGAGCTGTACAGTCAGAGATGGTGTAAAGATTTCCTGACTGAACTTTTAGATCGTCTGATGTTTCTGCTTATAATGTCCCACATTTTGGTAGACTATTTGTTTGTCAACCTGTCCATAATTAGATACATGCAGCTTCTCTTCTGTTATTATATGTTACCCTAGAATACTAAACAAATCCTTGCTCACCAGAATAATGTCATAAATCTATAGAATTAATGCTTCAATCTAGTTATCTTTTCGTGGAAAAAAAAATGTTTAGGTCCCGGGGAGAAAATACATATAATTTTCTTTCAGTGCGAAAATGTCCAAATGACATCAGTTTGACTGATTTTAAGGTAAGAGAAAGCTGTGGAAACAACACAATGCGTTTGGCTTCAATGCATATTATGGGGTGTAACTTTGGTTTTAGAAGATTATGGACGATGACATTATTATTATGATGTATTTATTTTTTCTCGTCGGAAGAACACTCCGACCCGACCACTAGGAGGCGTCTGCATGGTCCTAAAGCACATCATTGCCTTGTTTTGTATCACATTCCGATGATAAAAGTTGGGGGAGGCAAAAATAACATTTCAGAATGTGTAGGGGGCATGTCCCCCCATCCCCAGTGAAAGTTGCACCCCTGGTTGAACTACTATCAGCTTTTATGACGGTTTTATGACAGCACCTCGTGAGATGGTACGGTATCTAAATGAGCATTACCTTCTCTCAAGATACAGAAATAAAGAGATCATATTTCTCCACTCCTGTTCTCAAATCCAAGTTTGGTATTATCCTTTTGAACTGCAAGAAATGCTTAATTCTGCAGGAGTTATTATTATGGCTACTGTACGTGAGAGGTTATAGACCTACAGTCAGTGTGCCCAGGTTTCAGTGTCCGTGGAACCCATCTGAACAGTAGGCTACAGTTCCCTTGACACATTCCTAATAACCTATTTGAAGTCCTGTCTTGTGTGACTGTCACATTTGTTCAGCGCCTCACTGCTATCATCGTCATCTTTCACCACTTCACCAACTCTTTTCCAAACATTTATTTTTCCGGCCCCTCCGATCTCTTTCATTTCAACCCTCTATTTCGCAGCTTTTTTGTCTTATTGAATTAATCTTGGTCAGTGTACGTTTCTGCCTCGGTAGGATTGACGGTAACATTTTCCGCCCGTCCCCAAAAGCGTTATTTGTTGAGGGTACAGTCAAGTCCTAAAGTGTAGACTTATGCCTTAATAATACCAGCCTAAAATCACGAAATAAAAACCGCAATCTAGCCTATAGATATAAATTGCAGAGTAATGAGACATTTATGGATTTTCTAAAGGTATTGTTGCTCTTCACTCAACACGCCTACCACCCACCCGCCCGTCAGCAACACAATATTTAATGACCTTAAACCCATTCGCCACAGGGACTGTGTGGTATGAGTCAACCCGCGCATCACTAGTGTGGATGTGTGTGCGTCGGTGTGTGTGTGTGTGTAATTAGGCCTATCGACCCACTCTGGGTTGGAGGGAGTAGATTTAAAGTATCATCTCTGGGTTAGGGGGAGGAGATCGCCTAAAGTAACATCTCTGGGTTAGAGGGAGGAGATCGCCTAAAGTAACATCTCTGGGTTAGAGGGAGGAGATCTCCTAAAGTAACATCTCTGGGTTAGAGGGAGGAGATCTCCTAAAGTATCATCTCTGGGTTAGAGGGAGGAGATCGCCTTAAGTAACATCTCTAGGTTAGAGGGAGGAGATCTCCTAAAGTAACATCTCTGGGTTAGAGGGAGGAGATCTCCTAAAGTAACATCTCCGGGTTAGAGGGAGGAGATCTCCTGAAGTAACTACTCTGGGTTAGAGGTGAGGAGATCTCCTAAAGTAACATCTCTGGGTTAGAGGGAGGAGATCTCCTAAAGTAACTACTCTGGGTTAGAGGGAGGAGATCTCCTAAAGTAACTACTCTGGGTTCGAGGGAGGAGATCGCCTAAAGTAACTACTCTGGGTTAGAGGGAGGAGATCTCCTAAAGTAACTACTCTCTGGAGTCCTAGAGGTTAGAGGAGGAGATCTCCTGAAGTAACTACTCTGGGTTAGAGGAGGAGAGAATAACTACTCTGGGTTAGAGGTGAGGAGATCTCCTAGCGGTACCCTCCCTCCAGACATGCGGTACCCTCCCTCCAGACATGCGGTACCCTCCCTCCAGACATGCGGTACCCTCCCTCCAGACACACCCCTCTCTCCAGACATGTGGTACCCTCCCTCCAGACATGCGGTACCCTCCCTCCAGACACACCCTCCCTCCAGACATGCGGTGGTACCCTCCCTCCAGACATGCTGTACCCTCCCTCCAGTGCGGCACCCTCCCTCCAGACATGCGGTACCCTCCCTCCAGACATGTACCCTCCCTCTTCCTCTCCAGACAGTCCTAGTCCTCCTTTAATCCTCCTCTTCTTGTCCTCTTCCTTTCCATGTCTCCTGTTCTCTTTCTCTTTACTGAGACTGAAAACAGAGAATGCCCAATTATTAGCTTTGAATGTGTCCACTTGTGATGAGGTGTTAGTGGAGGATTGTCAGATGGGAGGACTGTGGAGTGTTAAACACAAATAATGAGAATTTAAGTGAGAATATTGGACCATTGACATTCTGTGGACGGAACTCTGGTGAGGCGTTGATTCTAATTCTGAGGGTTTTCTTTTCCAATCAGATATGGAGTTCTGTGTTCCAGAATGCTGGAATCATTAGTCACGTGTGATCGGAGATGAAGTGTAAGCTGTGTTATTTGAAGTGTGGTCATGCTCTGTTTGAGACGCTGAGCTGTGCAAGCACATACCTACCACATGTGACTTGAAACATATTTTAGTTTGAGTCCCAAATTGCACCCTATTCCCATTTTAGTGCACTACTTTTGACCAGAGTCCTATGGAGAATCAGCCTATCTGTTCTGTGTTGTGTCACGCAAAACAAATTTGTTTTCTCTGTCTGGAGAAACAGAGTTGTACCCAAGCAGTACACCTATAAGACTGGATAGAGTGTTGAGAGGATAGGTAGGAAGGAGGGAGGGAAGGAGGGAGGAAAGGAGGGAGGGAAGGAGGGATACTGACCTTGTTAGTCTAAATGTGATGATGCAAAACATTCTCTAATAGGATTAGAGAACATATCCTCCAGCAGAGGGGAGAGGGAGAGAGAATGGGAGGGAGAAGGGTTGAGGGAGAGAGAATGGGAGGGAGAAGGGTTCAGGGAGAGAGAATGGGAGGGAGAAGGGTTGAGGGAGAGAGAATGGGAGGGGAGGAAGGGGGAGAAGGGAGAGGGGGAGAGAAGGGGGAGGAAGGAGAGAGAGAATGGGAGGGAGAGGGTTGAGGGAGAGAAGGGGAGGAAGAGAGGGAGAGAGGGAGAGAGAATGGGAGGGAGAAGGGTTGAGGAGAGAGAATGGGAGGAGAAGGGGAGAGGAAGAGAAGGGGAGGAAGGGTTGAGGAGAAGAGGATGGGAGGAGAGAGAAGGGGAGGAATGAGAGGGAGAGAGGGAGAGAGAATGGGAGGGGAGAAGGGTTGAGGGAGAGAGAATGGGAGGAGAAGGGGGAGAGGAAGAGAATGGGGGAGGAAAGAGAGGAGAAGGAGAGAGGAGAGAAGGGGAGGAGGAGAGATGGAGAGAGAATGGGAGGAAGGAGAGGAGAGAGGAGAGGAGAGAGGGAGAGAAGGGGAGGAGGAGAGGGAGAGAAAATGGGAGGAAGGAGAGGAGAAGAAGGGAGGAAGGAGAGAAGGGGAGGGAGGAGAGAGGGAGAGAGAATGGGAGGAAGGAGAGGAGAAGGAGAGAGGGAGGGAGAGAAGGGGAGGAGGAGAGGAGAAGGAAGAGGGGAGAGAAGGGGAGGAAGGAGAGGAGAGGGGAGAGGGAGAGAGAATGGGAGGGAGAAGGGTTGAGGGAGAGAGAATGGGAGGAGAAAGGGAGAGGAAGAGAGGGAGAGAGAAAGAATGGGAGGAGAAGGAGAGGGGAGAATGGGAGATTGGGAGAGGGAGAGAGAAGAGGGAAAGGAAGGAGATGAGGAAGGAGGAGAGGGAAAGGGGAGAAGGGGAGGAAAAGAATGAGATGAAAAGGGGAGAAAGGGAGAGAAGGGGGGGAGGATAAATGGGAGAGGAGAAGGGGAGAGGGATTGGGGGAAGAGAATGGGAGGGAGAAGGGTTGAGGGAGAGAGAATGGGAGGAGAGGGGAGAGAGAAGAAAGGGATTGGGGGAAAATAGGAGGAAGGAGAGGAGAAGGAAGGGGTAGAGGGAGAGATAAATGGGGAGGGAAGAGAGAAAGGGATTGGGGGAAAATAATGGGAGGGAGAAATAGGGGAGGAGAAGGGGAGAGGGAGAGATAAATGGGAGAGGGAAGGAGAGGATTGAAGGAAAATAATGGGATTGGGAGAGAGAAGGGGAGGAAAGGAGAGGGGAGAAGGGAGAGGAGAGAGAGAGAAAGGGATTGGGGGAGAATGGGATTGAGGGAGAGAGAATGGGAGGAGAAAGGGAGAGGAAGAGAGGGAGAGAGAATGGAAAGAATGAGAGGAGAAGGGGGTGAGGGAGAGAAAAGGAGATTGGGTTAGAGAGAATGGGAGGAAGGGGAGAGAGAAAGAAAGGGGAGAGGGAGATAGAGGAAGGAGAGGCAGAGGGAAAGGAGAGAGAGAGAAGGGGATTGCGGGAAAAGAATGGGATCAGGAGAAAGTAGGGGAGGAAAGGGTGGTGAAGGGGTAGAGGGAGAGATAAATGGGAGAGGGAGAGAGAGAGAAAGGGATTGGGGGAAAATAATGGGATTGGGAGAAAGAAGGGGAGGAAAGGGTGGTGAAGGGGTAGAGGAAGAGATAAATGGGAGAGGGAGAGAGAGAGAAAGGGATTGGGGGAAAATAATGGGATTGGGAGAAAGAAGGGGAGGAAAGGGTGGTGAAGGGGTAGAGGGAGAGATAAATGGGAGAGGGAGAGAGAGAAAGGGATTGGGGGAAAATAATGGGATTGGGAGAAAGAAGGGGAGGAAAGGGTGGTGAAGGGGTAGAGGGAGAGATAAATGGGAGAGGGAGAGAGAGAGAAAGGGATTGGGGGAAAATAATGGGATTGGGAGAAAGAAGGGGAGGAGAGAGAGATAAATGGGAGAGGGAGAGTAAAGGGGAGATGGAAGGGAGAGCGAGAGAAGGGAATTGGGGAGAGAAAAGGGGAGGAAGTGGAAGAGGAAGGGGAGAGTGAGAGAAGGGGGAGAGGGAGAGGGTAGGAGGAGAGAGAGAGAAGGGGATTGGGGAAAGAGAAAGATAAAGGGAGGAAGGAGAGAGGGAAGGCAGAGAGGGAGAAGGAAGGGGGAGAGAGAAGGTGAGGAAGGGGTGGAGAAGAGGGAGAAGGGGAGAGAAATGGGAGCGGGTAGGGGGAGAGAGAAGGGGAGGAAGGGGAGGAGAAGAGGAAGAGAGAGAAAGGGCAGAGGAAGAGGGAAGAGGGAGAGAGAGAGAAGGGGAATGGGGAACGAGATGGGGATCGGGAGGAGAAGGGGATTGGGGAAAGAGAAAGGGAGTAAGGGGAGAGAGAAGAGGGAGAGGGAGAGAGAAATTGGAGAGGGAGAGAGAAGGGGGAGAAAGAGAAGGGAATTGGGGAGAGAGAAGGGGATAGGGAGAGAGGAGAGGGAGAGAGAAATGGGAGAGAGAAGGGGGAGAGAGAAGGGGGAGAGGGAAGGGGAGAGGGAAGGGGAGAGGGAAGAGGTTTGGGGAGAAAGAAGGTGATGGGGGATTGGGAAGGGGAGAGAGAAGGGGGCAGAAGGGGGAGAGATAAGGGGGAGATGGAAAGGGAGAAAGGGAAGGGGGAGAGCAAGAAAGAAACAGAAATAGCCAAAAGGAGAGGGGAAATTGGCTTGTATCCAGCTGTGAGACACACACACATGAGTACACATGCACACACGCACACACACACGCACACACACAGCTGCAATTATGATCAACAGACCTGACAGATGCAACAGTACAGAACTGAAGGGCAACAGGATTATATTGGCCATGTTGTCCCTGGAACTCAACATGTGACCCACCACCTGTATTCGGTCTTATGTAGCAAAATTTGAAATGGTGTTTTTTAGTAGATAATCTAGAGCTAGAAATGTGTATATCATACACTACAGTTTAGGAACAATGGGGAAGTAATTGTGCAATGAAAATGTATAAACTTGTAGTCCCACTCTTGAGAAAATGGCCTTTGAATGTTTTAGTACACCTACTGGAGAGTTCTTCTTATCTCAGGATAAGACCCAGATGCAGACACAGGGGAGGTGGATAGTACGATTATCAGAAAGTGTATTATAACGAAGGGGGCAGGAAAAAGGCAAGTCGAGGTCAGGCAGTTGTTCGTAAACCAGGTCAGAGTCAGGCAGGTTCAGGACAGTAGGCAGGGTCAGGACAGTAGGCAGGTTCAGGACAGTAGGCAGGGTCAGGACAGTAGGCAGGGTCAGGACAGTAGGCAGGTTCAGGACAGTAGGCAGGTTCAGGACAGTAAGCAGGGTCAGGACAGTAGGCAGGTTCAGGACAGTAGGCAGGGTCAGGACAGTAGGCAGGGTCAGGACAGTAGGCAGGTTCAGGACAGTAAGCAGGGTCAGGACAGTAGGCAGGGTCAGGACAGTAGGCAGGGTCAGGACAGTAGGCAGGTTCAGGACAGTAGGCAGGGTCAGGACAGTAGGCAGGGTCAGGACAGTAGGCAGGGTCAGGACAGTAGGCACGTTCAGGACAGTAGGCACGTTCAGGACAGTAGGCAGGGTCAGGACAGTAGGCAGGTTCAGGACAGTAAGCAGGGTCAGGACAGTAGGCAGGTTCAGGACAGTAGGCAGGGTCAGGACAGTAGGCAGGGTCAGGACAGTAGGCAGGGTTCAGGACAGTAGGCAGGGTCAGGACAGTAGGCAGGGTCAGGACAGTAGGCAGGGTCAGGACAGTAGGCAGGGTCAGGACAGTAGGCAGGGTCAGGACAGTAGGCAGGGTCAGGACAGTAGGCAGGTTCAGGACAGTAGGCAGGGTCAGGACAGTAGGCAGGGTCAGGACAGTAGGCAGGGTCAGGACAGTAGGCAGGTTCAGGACAGTAGGCAGGGTCAGGACAGTAGGCAGGGTCAGGACAGTAGGCAGGGTCAGGGGGGTGGAGACAAGCACAAGAAAAGTGAAACAGATCAGGGTTTGACAACTACATCAAATAAAACCTGAGTTTATGTCACAGGACAGCATGCAGAAGGTGTAAACGGACAGTGAAACTGTTACTTCCATTGTCAGGAGTACAGTTTAGCTAGTCAGGACAATGAACCAGGTTCGGACATACTGACCAGCTCATGTTATAGACAGAACCATTCAACATGGCAGACCAATCAAACGGGGGTGGATGTCCAGGCCACAAGTTATATCAGCCAAACATGATCAGAGGTTTGACTGTCTTTTACATCAAATAAAACCTGAGTTTATGTATTCACATCACAGCAGGGCAGAAGTTTGTATTAAGGTAAAGTTGAAACTTTACTTCCATTGTGAAGAGATTTTGTTTAGCTAGTCAGCTAAACAATGAACTAGTGATGCAGGTGACAATACAGTAGTAGACTAGGAACTCAGTGATGCAGGTGACAGAACCAGTAGTAACTAGGAACTAGTGATGCAGGTGACAATACAGTAGTAGACTAGAACTAGTGATGCAGGTGACAATACAGTAGTAAACTAGGAACTAGTGATGCAGGTGACAATACAGTAGTAGACTCCCGAACTAGTGATGCAGGTGACAATACAGTATAGACAGGAACATGACAGGTGACAAAATGTAAACTGTCTAGTGATGCAGGTGAAATACAGTAGTAGACTAGGAACTAGTGATTTAGGTGACAAATGTAGTAGACTAGGAACTAGTGATGCAGGTGACATACAAGTTTGGAACTAGTGAGGCAGGTGACAATACAGTTAGACTAGGAACAGTGATGCAAATGACAATACAGTAGTAAACTAGGAACTAGTGATGCAGGTGACAATACAGTAGTAAACTAGGAACTAGTGATGCAGGTGACAATACAGTAGTAGACTAGGAACTAGTGATGCAGGTGACAATACAGTAGTAGACTAGGAACTAGTGATGCAGGTGACGATACGGTAGTAGACTAGGAACTAGTGATGCAGGTGACAATACAGTAGTAGACTAGGAACTAGTGATGCAGGTGACAATACAGTAGTAGACTAGGAACTAGTGATGCAGGTGACAATACAGTAGTAGACTAGGAACTAGTGATGCAGGTGACAATACGGTAGTAGACTAGGAACTAGTGATGCAGGTGACAATACAGTAGTAGACTAGGAACTAGTGATGCAGGTGACAATACAGTAGTAGACTAGGAACTAGTGATGCAGGTGACAATACAGTAGTAGACTAGGAACTAGTGATGCAGGTGACAATACAGTAGTAGACTAGGAACTAGTGATGCAGGTGACAATACAGTAGTAGACTAGGAACTAGTGATGCAGGTGACAATACAGTAGTAGACTAGGAACTAGTGATGCAGGTGACAATACAGTAGTAGACTAGGAACTAGTGATGCAGGTGACAATACATTAGTAGACTAGGAACTAGTGATGCAGGTGAAGAAACGGTAGTAGACTAGGAACTAGTCAGGGTTGGTAAGGGCTCCATAGTGTTATGGTCAGGGTGTTTGGTAAGGGCTCCATAGTGTTATGGTCAGGGTGTTTGGTAAGGGCTCCATAGTGTTATGGTCAGGGTGTTTGGTAAGGTGTTATGGTCAGGGTGTTTGGTAAGGTGTTATGGTCAGGGTGTTTGGTAAGGGCTCCATAGTGTTATGGTCAGGGTGTTTGGTAAGGGGTGTTATGGTCAGGGTGTTTGGTAAGGTGTTATGGTCAGGGTGTTTGGTAAGGGGTGTTATGGTCAGGGTGTTTGGAAGGGCTCTGTAGTGTTATGGTCAGAGTGTTTAAGGTGTTATGGTCAGGGCTCTGTAGTGTTATGTCAGGGTGTTTGGTAAGAGCTCCTGTGTTGTGGTCAGGGTGTTTGGTAAGAGCTCCATAGTGTTGTGGTCAGGGTGTTTGGTAAGGGCTCCATATTGTTATTGTCAGGATCTCAAATCATGTTTTTTTATTATTGGAATTGTCCCAAAGACAGATCCAGCGATAGTTTTTAATTTATTTGAGACTTTATGTAGCTCTATACACACCCTATGCACACTTTACCTTGTTGGTCTGCAGACTGGTTGTATATGATTCTTAACAATTTCGCACAAACCAGAAAGAAATGCAACAATATGTCCGTGAAACTTTACTTTCTCGGTATTATGAATTAATTGTGGTTTATTTGGTAGCATTTCGTAGTGTGATTGATTATTACTAATTGTGTTAGTACTGTGCAAAGTTAGAGGTGCACTATTTGATAGATTCCCCAGCTCCCCCTACCTCGGGCTTCCAGTGAGGAGACCTGAGGTCAACCTACCCCCGTCCCCCTATCTCGGGCTTCCAGTGTGGAGACCTGAGGTCAACCTACCCCCCACTACCTCGGGCTTCCAGTGGGGAGACCTGAGGTCAACCTACCCCCCCCCTACCTCGGGCTTCCAGCGTGGAGACCTGAGGTCAACCTACCCCCTCGCCCCTACCCCCTTCCCCTACCTCGGGCTTCCAGTGGGGAGACCTGAGGTCAACCCCCCCCCACTACCTCGGGCTTCCAGTGGAGAGACCTGAGGTCAACCTACCCCCTCCCCTACCTCGGGATTCCAGTGTGGAGACCTGAGGTCTACCTCGGGCTTCCAGTGGAGAGTCCTGAGGTCAACCTACCCCCGCCCCCTACCTCAGGCTTCCAGTGGGGAGACCTGAGGTCAACCTACCCCCCCCCCCCTACCTCGGGCTTCCAGTGGGAGTCCTGAGGTCAACCTACCCCCCCCCCTACCTCGGGCTTCCAGTGGAGAGTCCTGAGGTCAACCTACCCCCGCCCCCTACCTCAGGCTTCCAGTGGGGAGACCTGAGGTCAACCTACCCCCGCCCCCTACCTCAGGCTTCCAGTGGGAGACCCCCTACCTCCCTACCTCGGGCTTCCAGTGGAGAGACCTGAGGTCAACCTACCCCCGCCCCTACCTCAGGCTTCCAGTGGGAGACCTGAGGTCAACCTCGGGCTTCCAGTGGAGAGTCCTGAATCAGGATCAGGAGCCCATTCCGACTATCAGGAATCAAGGTACGACCCAGATGCCGACACGTCGAATTGACAATGGTTGAATATTCCAATAGGGCAGGCAATAGACAGGTCAAGGCAGGCAGGAGTCAGTAAACCAGAGGTCAGGGAACGGTACCGGACGGTAGGCAGGCTCAGGGTCAGGGTAGGCAGAGTCAGGACAGGCAAGGGTCAAAACCAGGAGGGCGAGAAAAAAAAGAGAGACTTGGAAAAGCAGGAGCTGAGAACAAAAACGGTGGTTGACTTGACAAACAAGACGATCTGGCAACAGACAAACAGAGAACACAGGTATAAATACACAGGGTATAATGGGGAAGATAGGTGACATCTGGAGGGGGTGGAGACAATCACAAGGACAGATGAAACAGATCAGGGTGTGACACCGACAAGGTTCATTGACCCACAGTCCCACACGGTGACATGATATCACTGACGTGACATTCAAATTAGCGATAGAAAGCCGATCGCGCAAATGCCACCATTCCGATTTTTTTTTTTTTTGTGCGGGCGCCTCGTGCCACCCCCGGCAAGACGCTGCGCTGGGCGGCTGCCCATGTCGCATATACCTAAATCCTCCACTACACACACACACACACTGGGCAAATGTCCCATCTGCCCAGAGCCCCATATTAGATTGTGGTGAACAGTAATAGTAGCAACACAATCTGTAGCACCATATTAAATGGTAGCTAATAGTAACAACACAATCTGTAGCTGTGAGGACAGACGCTGGAGGATGAGAAGCAAGTACAGGGAGTGAATATTTATTGAATAACAAACAAGAACAAAACAAGGACAGCGTCTGGACAGTGGGAACAAAACAACGTTAATGCAGACACAGGGGAAGAAACAGAGGAAGTCACAGATATAGGGAAGGCAATCAATAAGCGATGGAGTCCAGGTGAGTCCCCATGAAGAACTTATGCGCGTCACCTTGGTGACAGGTGTGCGTAATGTGGGCCGCCTGGCGCCCTCGAGCGCCGGAGAGGGGAGCGAGAGCAGCCGTGACAGTAGCACCATATTGAAATGTCAAGAACACAGGCGGAATTAAACTGCAGAGAGTTTGCAAAGCTGTCATCAAGGCAAAGGGTGGCTACTTTGAAGAATCTAAAATCCAAAATATATTTTGATTTGTTTAACACTGTTTTGGTTACTACATGATTCCATATGTGTTATTTCATAGTGTTGATGTCTTCACTATTATTCTACAATGTAGAAAATGTGTCTCTGTCTCTCTCTCTCTCTCTCTCTCTCTCTCTCTCTCTCTCTCTCTCTCTCTCTCTCTCTCTCTCTTTCTGTCTCTCTCTCTGTCTCTCTGTCTCTCTCTCTCTCTCTCTCTCTCTCTGTCTCTCTCTTGCTCTTCTCTCTCTCCATCTCTCTCTCGCTCTATGTCTCTCTGTCTCTCTCTCGCTCTGTCTCTCTCTCTCTGTCTCTCTCTCGCTCTTCTCTCTCTCCGTCTCTCGCTCTCTCTGTCTCTCTCTCTCTGTCTCTCTCTCTCTGTCTTTCTTTCTCTCTCCATCTCTCTCTCTCTGTCTCTCTCTTTCTCTGTCTCTCTCGCTCTCCCTGTCTCTCTCTCTCTCTCTCTCTGTCTCTCTCTCTCAGAAGTGCATGTCGCTCATCATAAGCTCTGTAATTACAGAGACCGCAAAAGCTCATTTTCTCAAATCTCAAAGTCTCGGCTGAAAACGAGTCAGCGAGGCGATGTGAGGCATTGCAGTTCTGATGGGTCGGCTGGAGTTACACTGTAATTACATTGGAAAAACATTTAACATTTTTTAATTGCAATAATGTAGCAGAGAACAGGCTCATTATGGCTTCTTACAGAATATCTCAACGGAAATGGCCTGGCCTGGAAAATATATTACTAACTGTAGATGTATAAATTATTGTGAACAAAACATACTACAGACACACCCGGTGTGGTACTAAACTATGGAAACTCTTAGGTGTAGTTGAATAGACAAACTCACAGCACTTTTTATCCACAAGGAAGCATACGTTGCTCATACGTTGCTCATACGTTGCTCATACTGCAAAGCAAACTCCAAGTCATTATCGCCAGTGGCTTACGCAGTAAGGAATCTGTTGTCACATCTCGTTGATGACTTGCTGTGTCATTGAACAAACTGTGTCTCTTTATATATTATGTGAGTCAATCAAAATAACTTGATTATCACACTGTCTACATTGCATCACTGAAAGAATCCTGCAGTCACAACACACACACACACACACACCCTCGTCAGAGACCCATGTCATTCTCCGCTCATTACCAGTGCGGTTCATGAAGGTATTTACCATCTCAACATCCCTGTTACTGTGGTAACCAGGAAGGAACCTTCGTCCCTTGGGTCGTTGCCGTGGAAATCAGAGGGCTCACCTGATGATAACAAGCCATTGACCCAGTATATGGATATTTTTTTTACACTGAGTTCGTCTCAAATGCCACCCTATTCCCTATGCTCAACCAAGTCAACTTTTATAATACATAGGGGGCCATTTTGGACACAACCCACTGTTGTGCAGTGGGGTGTAGAGTTTGTTCGTTCGTAGCCCTAAACGTTATCCTGCAGATGTAGTTGAAGGTCATGGGTGTAAACGCTCGTCTTCCTCCTCTTCTGAGGAAGAGTAGCAAGGATCGGACCAAAGCGCAGCGTGGTACTTGTTCATTTTATTTATTTAAACTGAACAACATCAAAAAACAAAACAAAAAAAACAAACAAACAAACAAACAAAGCACAACCGAAACAGCTCCGTCAGGTGCCAAAACACACTAAACAGAAAGTATAAACACACCACAACTCAAGGGTGAAAACAGGCTGCCTAAGTATGGTTCTCAATCAGGGACAACAACTACCCACAACTAACAGGGGGAAAACAGGCTGCCTAAGTAGGGTTCTCAATCAGGGACAGCGATTGACAGCTGCCTCTGATTGAGAACCATACCAGGCCAAACACAGAAATACCAAATCATAGAAAAAAGAACATAGACTTCCCACCCAACTCACGCCTTGACCATAGTAAAACAAAGACATAACAAAAGAACTAAGGTCAGAATGTAACAATGGGTCCTGTTTTAAAACACAATACAACCACATATGTGGATATAGTACAATGCTATTTAAATCATCGATACACCAAAAAAAAAAAAAAAAAAAAAGGATTTCAATTGTGGTCCTCATGAAAATACATGAATACAAAATATACATAATATTATTTTATGAAAACCAATATCTACACGAGATTAAAGACAGGAAAACAAAATACATCTCAAATACAGTTCATCAATAGGAAACTGTCAACAGGAAGAACAGATTATCTTCCCTAGTGTAGTGATGGATTAATTATCTACAGATACAGTTCATCAATAGGGAGAAACTGTCAATAGGAAGAACAGATTATCTTCCCTAGTGTAGTGATGGATTAATTATCTACAGATACAGTTCATCAATAGGAGAAACTGTCAATAGGAAGAATTATCTTATCTTCCCTAGTGTAGTGATGGATTAATTATCTACAGATACAGTTCATCAATAGGGAGGAAACTGTCAACAGGAAGAACAGATTATCTTCCCTAGTGTAGTGATGGATTAATTATCTTAACTCCCTAGTGTAGTGATGGATTAATTATCTTAACTCCCTAGTGTAGTGATGGATTAATTATCTTAACTCCCTAGTGTAGTGATGGATTAATTATCTTAACTCCCTAGTGTAGTGATGGATTAATTATCTTAACTCCCTAGTGTAGTGATGGATTAATTATCTTAACTCCCTAGTGTAGTGATGGATTAATTATCTTAACTCCCTAGTGTAGTGATGGATTAATTATCTTAACTCCCTAGTGTAGTGATGGATTAATTATCTTAACTCCCTAGTGTAGTGATGGATTAATTATCTTAACTCCCTAGTGTAGTGATGGATTAATTATCTTAACTCCCTAGTGTAGTGATGGATTAATTATCTTAACTCCCTAGTGTAGTGATGGATTAATTATCTTAACTCCCTAGTGTAGTGATGGATTAATTATCTTAACTCCCTAGTGTAGTGATGGATTAATTATCTTAACTCCCTAGTGTAGTGATGGATTAATTATCTTAACTCCCTAGTGTAGTGATGGATTAATTTATCTTAACTCCCTAGTGTAGTGATGGATTAAGGTTTATCCTCCCTAGTGTAGTGATGGATTAATTATCTTAACTCCCTAGTGTAGTGATGGATTAAGGTTTATCCTCCCTAGTGTAGTGATGGATTAATTATCTTATCCTCCCTAGTGTAGTGATGGATTAAGGTTTATCTTAACTCCCTAGTGTAGTGATGGATTAAGGTTTATCTTAACTCCCTAGTGTAGTGATGGATTAAGGTTTATCCTCCCTAGTGTAGTGATGGATTAAGGTTTATCTTAACTCCCTAGTGTAGTGATGGATTAAGGTTTATCCTCCCTAGTGTAGTGATGGATTAATTATCTTAACTCCCTAGTGTAGTGATGGATTAATTATCTTAACTCCCTAGTGTAGTGATGGATTAATTATCTTAACTCCCTAGTGTAGTGATGGATTAAGGTTTATCTTAACTCCCTAGTGTAGTGATGGATTAAGGTTTATCCTCCCTAGTGTAGTGATGGATTAATTATCTTAACTCCCTAGTGTAGTGATGGATTAAGGTTTATCCTCCCTAGTGTAGTGATGGATTAAGGTTTATCTTAACTCCCTAGTGTAGTGATGGATTAGGTTTATCCTCCCTAGTGTAGTGATGGATTAAGGTTTATCTTAACTCCCTAGTGTAGTGATGGATTAAGGTTTATCTTAACTCCCTAGTGTAGTGATGGATTAGGTTTATCTTAACTCCCTAGTGTAGTGATGGATTAATTATCTTAACTCCCTAGTGTAGTGATGGATTAAGGTTTATCTTAACTCCCTAGTGTAGTGATGGATTAGGTTTATCTTAACTCCCTAGTGTAGTGATGGATTAATTATCTTAACTCCCTAGTGTAGTGATGGATTAAGGTTTATCTTAACTCCCTAGTGTAGTGATGGATTAGGTTTATCTTAACTCCCTAGTGTAGTGATGGATCCCTAGTGGTTTATCTTAACTCCCTAGTGTAGTGATGGATTAGGTTTATCTTAACTCCCTAGTGTAGTGATGGATTAATTATCTTAACTCCCTAGTGTAGTGATGGATTTAGGTTTATCCTCCCTAGTGTAGTGATGGATTTAGGTTTATCCTCCCTAGTGTAGTGATGGATTTAGGTTTATCTTAACCCTAGTGTAGTGATGGATTAGGTTTATCCTAACCCTAGTGTAGTGATGGATTTAGGTTTATCCTCCCTAGTGTAGTGATGGATTTAGGTTTATCTTAACTCCCTAGTGTAGTGATGAATTTAGGTTTATCCTCCCTAGTGTAGTGATGGATTTAGGTTTATCTTAACTCCCTAGTGTAGTGATGGATTTAGGTTTATCCTCCCTAGTGTAGTGATGGATTTAGGTTTATCTTAACTCCCTAGTGTAGTGATGGATTTAGGTTTATCCTCCCTAGTGTAGTGATGGATTTAGGTTTATCTTAACCCTAGTGTAGTGATGGATTTAGGTTTATCTTAACCCTAGTGTAGTGATGGATTTAGGTTTATCTTAACTCCCTAGTGTAGTGATGGATTTAGGTTTATCCTCCCTAGTGTAGTGATGGATTTAGGTTTATCTTAACTCCCTAGTGTAGTGATGGATTTAGGTTTATCTTAACTCCCTAGTGTAGTGATGGATTTAGGTTTATCTTAACTCCCTAGTGTAGTGATGGATTTAGGTTTATCTTAACTCCCTAGTGTAGTGATGGATTTAGGTTTATCTTAACTCCCTAGTGTAGTGATGGATTTAGGTTTATCTTAACTCCCTAGTGTAGTGATGGATTAAGGTTTATCCTCCCTAGCGTAGTGATGGATTAAGGTTTATCTTAACTCCCTAGTGTAGTGATGGATTTAGGTTTATCTTAACCCTAGTGTAGTGATGGATTTAGGTTTATCTTAACTCCCTAGTGTAGTGATGGATTTAGGTTTATCTTCCCTAGTGTAGTGATGGATTTAGGTTTATCCTAACTCCCTAGTGTAGTGATGGATTAAGGTTTATCTTCCCTAGTGTAGTGATGGATCAAGGTTTATCTTAACTCCCTAGTGTAGTGATGGATCAAGGTTTATCCTCCCTAGTGTAGTGATGGATTTAGGTTTATCTTAACTCCCTAGTGTAGTGATGGATTAAGGTTTATCCTCCCTAGTGTAGTGATGGATTAAGGTTTATCCTCCCTAGTGTAGTGATGGATTAAGGTTTATCTTAACTCCCTAGTGTAGTGATGGATTAGGTTTATCCTCCCTAGTGTAGTGATGGATTAAGGTTTATCCTCCCTAGTGTAGTGATGGATTTAGGTTTATCCTCCCTAGTGTAGTGATGGATTAAGGTTTATCCTCCCTAGTGTAGTGATGGATTAAGGTTTATCTTAACTCCCTAGTGTAGTGATGGATTAGGTTTATCCTCCCTAGTGTAGTGATGGATTAGGTTTATCTTAACTCCCTAGTGTAGTGATGGATTAAGGTTTATCCTCCCTAGTGTAGTGATGGATTAAGGTTTATCCTCCTAGGTTTATCCCCTAGTGTAGTGATGGATTAAGGTTTATCCTCCCTAGTGTAGTGATGGATTGAGGTTTATCCTCCCTAGTGTAGTGATGGATTAAGGTTTATCCTCCCTAGTGTAGTGATGGATCAAGGTTTATCCTCCCTAGTGTAGTGATGGATCAAGGTTTATCCTCCCTAGTGTAGTGATGGATTAAGGTTTATCCTCCCTAGTGTAGTGATGGATTAAGGTTTATCCTCCCTAGTGTAGTGATGGATTAAGGTTTATCTTAACTCCCTAGTGTAGTGATGGATTAGGGTTTATTCTCCCTAGTGTAGTGATGGATTAAGGTTTATCCTCCCTAGTGTAGTGATGGATTAAGGTTTATCCTCCCTAGTGTAGTGATGGATTAAGGTTTATCCTCCCTAGTGTAGTGATGGATTAAGGTTTATCCTCCCTAGTGTAGTGATGGATTAAGGTTTATCCTCCCTAGTGTAGTGATGGATTAAGGTTTATCCTCCCTAGTGTAGTGATGGATTAAGGTTTATCCTCCCTAGTGTAGTGATGGATTAAGGTTTATCCTCCCTAGTGTAGTGATGGATTAAGGTTTATCCTCCTAGTGTAGTGATGGATTAAGGTTTATCCTCCCTAGTGTAGTGATGGATTAAGGTTTATCCTCCCTAGTGTAGTGATGGATTAAGGTTTATCCTCCCTAGTGTAGTGATGGATTAAGGTTTATCCTCCCTAGTGTAGTGATGGATTAAGGTTTATCCTCCCTAGTGTAGTGATGGATTAAGGTTTATCTTAACTCCCTAGTGTAGTGATGGATTAAGGTTTATCCTCCCTAGTGTAGTGATGGATTAAGGTTTATCCTCCCTAGTGTAGTGATGGATTAAGGTTTATCTTAACTCCCTAGTGTAGTGATGGATTAAGGTTTATCCTCCCTAGTGTAGTGATGGATTAAGGTTTATCCTCCCTAGTGTAGTGATGGATTAAGGTTTATCCTCCCTAGTGTAGTGATGGATTAAGGTTTATCCTCCCTAGTGTAGTGATGGATTAAGGTTTATCCTCCCTAGTGTAGTGATGGATTAAGGTTTATTTTAACTCCCTAGTGTAGTGATGGATTAAGGTTTATCCTCCCTAGTGTAGTGATGGATTAAGGTTTATCCTCCCTAGTGTAGTGATGGATTAAGGTTTATCCTCTCTAGTGTAGTGATGGATTAAGGTTTATCCTCCCTAGTGTAGTGATGGATTAAGGTTTATCCTCCCTAGTGTAGTGATGGATTGAGGTTTATCCTCCCTAGTGTAGTGATGGATTAAGGTTTATCCTCCTAGTGTAGTGATGGATTAAGGTTTATCCTCCTAGTGTAGTGATGGATTAAGGTTTATCCTCCCTAGTGTAGTGATGGATTAAGGTTTATCCTCCCTAGTGTAGTGATGGATTAAGGTTTATCCTCCCTAGTGTAGTGATGGATTAAGGTTTATCCTCCCTAGTGTAGTGATGGATTAAGGTTTATCCTCCCTAGTGTAGTGATGGATTAAGGTTTATCCTCCCTAGTGTAGTGATGGATTAGGTTTATCCTCTCTAGCATAGTGATGGATTGAGGTTTATCCTCCCTAGTGTAGTGATGGATTAAGGTTTATCCTCCCTAGTGTAGTGATGGATTAAGGTTTATCCTCTCTAGTGTAGTGATGGATTAAGGTTTATCCTCCCTAGTGTAGTGATGGATTTAGGTTTATCCTCCCTAGTGTAGTGATGGATTTAGGTTTATCCTCCCTAGTGTAGTGATGGATTTAGGTTTATCCTCCCTAGTGTAGTGATGGATTTACAGGTTTATCTTAACTCTCTAGTGTAGTGATGGATTACAGGTTTATCCTCTCTAGTGTAGTGATGGATTAGGTTTATCTTAACTCCCTAGTGTAGTGATGGATTTAGGTTTATCTTAACTCTCTAGTGTAGTGATGGATTACATGGGGTTTATCCTCTCTAGTGTAGTGATGGATTACATGGGGTTTATCTTAACTCCCTAGTGTAGTGATGGATTTAGGTTTATCCTCTCTAGTGTAGTGATGGATTTTTTACATGGGGTTTATCACCAATCCTAGTGTAGTGATGTATTTTACATGGGGTTTACACCAACTCTCTAGTGTAGTGATGTATTTTACATGGGGTTTATCCTCTCTAGTGTAGTGATGGATTTTACATGGGGTGTTATCCAATCTCTAGTGTAGTGATGTATTTTACATGGGGTGTGGTACACCAATCTCTAGTGTAGTGATGGATTTATGGGGTTTATCTTAATCCCTAGTGTAGTGATGTATTTAGGTTTATCACCAACTCCTAGTGTAGTGATGTATTTTACATGGGGTGTGGTACACCAATCTCTAGCATAGTGATGTATTTTACATGGGGTTTACACCAACTCCCTAGTGTAGTGATGGATTTAGGTTTATCATGGGGTGTTAACTCCCTAGTGTAGTGATGGATTTAGGTTTATCCTCCTAGTGTAGTGATGTATTTTACATGGTTTATGGTACACTCCTAGTGTAGTGATGTATTTTACATGGGGTGTGGTATCTAGCATAGTGATGTATTTTAACAATCTCTAGCATAGTGATGTATTTTACATGGGGTTTATCACCAATCTCTAGCATAGTGATGTATTTTACATGGGGTGTGGTACACCAATCTCTAGTGTAGTGATGTATTTTACATGGGGTGTGGTACACCAATTTACATAGTGATGTATTTTACATGGGGTGTGGTACACCAATCTCTAGTGTAGTGATGTATTTTACATGGGGTTTATCATAGTGATGTATTTTACATGGGGTGTGGTCAATCTCTAGGTAGTGATGGATTAGGTTTATCCTCTAGTGTAGTGATGGTATTTTAACTCCCTAGTGTAGTGATGTATTTACATGGGGTGTTACCAATCTCTAGCATAGTGATGGATTTTACATGGGGTGTGGATTCTAGCATAGTGATGTATTTTACATGGGGTGTGGTAACCAATCCCTAGCATAGTGATGGATTTTACATGGGGTGTGGTACACCAATCTCTAGCGTAGTGATGTATTTTTACATGGGGTGTGGATCCTCTGCACCAGTGTTATCTTAAGGAAGAGCAATGCTACTCCCTAGCGTAGTGATGGATTAGGTTTATCCTCTCTAGTGTAGTGATGGATTTAGGTTTAAAATAACCTAGACGTAGTGATGGGGGAAAGGTTGGATAACTTTAACAACCATCAACAAGTTTATTCCCTAGTGTAGTGATGGGTTTTCCCTGAAATGATTTATCCTCTGAGATTAAGTATAATGTTTTGGGCCCTAGTTAGTGATGGATTTTTGGTTTATCTGAACCAACTACAAGCATAGTGTATTTTACATAGTGATGGATTAGGTTTAATCCCTAGCATAGTGATGGATTTTACATGGGGTGTTTATCTTAACTAGTCATAGTGTGAACCAGTGATGGATTTAGGTTTATCTTAACTCCCATGAGTGTAGTTACATGGAACCAGGTTTATCCAGTAGTCCTAGTGTAGTGATGATTTAGGTTTATCTTACAACATCCCTAGCATAGTGATGAGATTTAGGTGACACTGAATCTTAAGCATACAGTAGTCATAGACATTGAACCATGGACACAAACATACAGTAGTTATCCTGAACCAGTGTAGTGATGGATTACAGGTTAGTACACCTCCTAGTGTAGTGATGTGACACTTTTTACAGTAGTCATAGTACACTGAACCTCTAGCATAGTGATGGAACCATGAGGTGCAGTAGTCATAGTAACACTGAACCATGAGATGATGTAGTCATTTTACATGGGGTGTGGTACACCATTCCTCTGCACCAGTGTTAAAGGAACCATGAAGCATACAGTAGTTTTCCAGCAATGCTACTATAGCACAGCAGTCTGCTATTGGCAACACCGAACCTCTGGTGTGAACCATGGATACAAGCATAGTCTCTGATGAAGTTAAAATAACCAGACAGGTAACTGGGGAAAGGTCATGTATAACTTTAACAACCATCAACAATTTGATCTGCACCAACCCGTGAAACTGAGAAGCATACAGTAGTCAGTTCCCTGAAATGATTTAGGACCAATGTCCATCCTAGGGCTGAGATTAAGTATAATGTTTTGGGCCATTTGAAGTTTGTCCTTCAGATAGTTTTTGTGTTATGACTCTGAACCATGAGATACAAGCATACAGTAGTCATAGTAACACTGAACCATGAGACACACGCATACAGTAGTCATAGTGATACTGAACCATGAGATACAAGCATACAGTAGTCATAGTGACACTGCACCAGGTGATACAAGCATACTGTAGTCATAGTAACACTGAACCATGAGATACAAGCATACAGTAGTCATAGTGACACTGAACCAGGTGATACAAGCATACAGTAGTCATAGTGACATTGAACCATGAGACACAAACATACAGTAGTCATAGTGACACTGAACCAGGTGATACAAGCATACAGTAGTCATAGTGACACTGAACCATGAGATACAAGCATACAGTAGTCATAGTGACACTGAACCAGGTGATACAAGCATACAGTAGTCATAGTGACATTGAACCATGAGACACAAGCATACAGTAGTCATAGTGACACTGAACCAGGTGATACAAGCATACAGTAGTCATAGTGACACTGAACCATGAGATACAAGCATACAGTAGTCATAGTAACACTGAACCATGAGATACAAGCATGCAGTAGTCATAGTAACACTGAACCATGAGATAAAAGAATACAGTAGTCATGTTGACACTGAACCAGGTGATACAAGCATACAGTAGTCATAGTGACACTGAACCATGAGATACAAGCATACAGTATTCATGTTGACAGTGAACCAGGTGATACAAACATTCAATAGTCATAGTAACACTGAACCATGAGATACAAGCATACAGTAGTCATGTTGACACTGCACCAGGTGATACAAGCATACAGTAGTCATAGTGACACTGAACCATGAGATACAAGCATACAGTAGTCACAGTAACACTGAACCATGAGATACAAGCATACAGTAGTCACAGTAACACTGAACCATGAGATACAAGCATACAGTAGTCATAGTAACACTGAACCATGAGATACAAGCATACAGTAGTCACAGTAACACTGAACCATGAGATACAAGCAAACAGTAGTCATAGTAACACTGAACCATGAGATACAAGCATACAGTAGTCATAGTAACACTGAACAATGAGATACAAGCATACAGTAGTCATAGTGACACTGAACCATGAGACACAAGCCTACAGTAGTCATAGTGATACTGAACCATGAGACACAAGCATACAGTAGTCATAGTGACACTGAACCATGAGACACAAGCATACAGTAGTCATAGTGACACTGAACCAGGTGATACAAGCATACAGTAGTCATAGTGACACTGAACCATGAGACACAAGCATACAGTAGTCATAGTGACACTGAACCATGAGATACAAGCATACAGTAGTCATAGTAACAATGAGCCATGAGATACAAGCATACAGTAGTCACAGTAACACTGAACTATGAGATACAAGCATACAGTAGTCATAGTAACACTGAACCATGAGATACAAGCATACAGTAGTCATAGTAACACTGAACCATGAGATACAAGCATACAGTAATCACAGTAACACTGAACCATGAGCTACAAGCATACAGTAGTCATAGTAACACTGAAGCATGAGATACAAGCATACAGTAGTCATAGTAACACTGAACCATGAGATACAAGCATACAGTAGTCATAGTAACACTGAACCATGAGATACAAGCATACAGTAGTCATAGTAACACTGAACCATGAGATACAAGCATACAGTAGTCATAGTAACACTGAACCATGAGATAAAAGCATACAGTAGTCATGTTGACACTGCACCATGAGATACAAGCATACAGTAGTCACAGTAACACTGAACCATGAGATACAAGCATACAGTAGTCATAGTAACACTGAACCATGAGATACAAGCATACAGTAGTCACAGTAACACTGAACCATGAGATACAAGCATACAGTAGTCACAGTAACACTGAACCATGAGATACAAGCATACAGTAGTCATGGTAACACTGAACCATGAGATACAAGCATACAGTAGTCATAGTAACACTGAACCATGAGCTACAAGCGTACAGTAGTCATAGTAGCACTGAACCATGAGATACAAGCATACAGTAGTCATAGTAACACTAAGCCATGAGATACAAGCATGCAGTAGTCATAGTAACACTGAACCATGAGATACAAGAATACAGTAGTCATGTTGACACTGAACCAGGTGATACAAGCATACAGTAGTAATAGTGACACTGAACCATGAGATACAAGCATACAGTACTCATGTTGACACTGAACCAGGTGATACAAACATACAGTAGTCATAGTAACACTGAACCATGAGATACAAGCATACAGTAGTCATGTTGACACTGCACCAGGTGATACAAGCATACAGTAGTCATAGTGACACTGAACCATGAGATACAAGCATACAGTAGTCACAGTAACACTGAACCATGAGATACAAGCATACAGTAGTCACAGTAACACTTAACCATGAGATACAAGCATACAGTAGTCATAGTAACACTGAACCATGAGATACAAGCATACAGTAGTCACAGTAACACTGAACTATGAGATACAAGCATACAGTAGTCATAGTAACACTGAACCATGAGATACAAGCATACAGTAGTCAAAGTAACACTGAACCATGAGATACACGCATACAGTAGTCACAGTAACACTGAACCATGAGATACAAGCATACAGTAGTCATGGTAACACTGAACCATGAGATACAAGCATACAGTAGTCATAGTAACACTGAACCATGAGATACAAGCATACAGTAGTCATAGTAACACTGAACCATGAGATACAAGCATACAGTAGTCATAGTAACACTGAACCATGAGATACAAGCATACAGTAGTCATAGTAACACTGAACCATGAGATACAAGCATACAGTAGTCATAGTAACACTGAACCATGAGATACAAGCATGCAGTAGCCATAGTAACACTGAACCATGAGATACAAGAATACAGTAGTCATAGTAACACTGAACCATGAGATACAAGAATACAGTAGTCATGTTGACACTGAACCAGGTGATACAAGCATACAGTAGTCATAGTGACACTGAACCATGAGATACAAGCATACAGTACTCATGTTGACACTGAACCAGGTGATACAAGCATACAGTAGTCATAGTAACACTGAACCATGAGATACAAGCATACAGTAGTCATGTTGACACTGCACCAGGTGATACAAGCATACAGTAGTCGTAGTGACACTGAACCATGAGATACAAGCATACAGTAGTCACAGTAACACTGAACCATGAGATACAAGCATACAGTAGTCATAGTAACACTGAACCATGAGATACAAGCATACTGTAGTCATAGTAACACTGGATCATGTTTCCAGGGTCTTCATTGTCTCTGTATTCAGGAACTTTGTCCTGTAGTGAACTTTCTCACTGACATTCAGAGCCATGAGTTCACCTGTCATGTGTTGGTCCAGTTCACATCCGAAGTATGTAACAGAGCATTTCTCCTCTACCGCTACACCATCACAGATGACCGAGAAGTTTGAGGAGTTTCTCACTTTGTGTTTGGAACCAAACATGATACATTCTGTATTGCCTAAATGCAGAGACAGATAGCCACTTAGTGACATTAGTCAGTTTGTTGCTTAGGGTCTTTTCAACTAACTCCTTATTCTGATGTGAAACCAAGAGGGCAGAATCATCCACATACAGGAGCAGAAGGCATGAACAGGCAGAATCATCCACATATAGGAGCAGAAGGCATGAACAGGCAGAATCATCCACATATAGGAGCAGAAGGCATGAACAGGCATAATCATCCACATATAGGAGCAGAGGGCATGAACAGGCAGAATCATCCTCATTCAGGAAATGGCAAGAGGAATAAAGGTATGTAGGTAGATGGTGAGGTTGGTGGACAAGCACTGCTGTCAATGGTCGTGTTCGAGAGGATCACTTTTGTCAATTCTGTGATCATCATTGGTCACCGCCTTTCAAAGTCTGTTGCGTCATGGGGATAAAAATTACTCCCTGACTTCACTCCTTGACTTCACTCCCTGACTTCACTCCTCGACTTCACCCCTCGACTTCACCCCTCGACTTCACTCCCTGACTTCACTCCTCGACTTCACCCCTCGACTTCACCCCTCGACTTCACCCCTCGACTTCCGTCTGCAGCCGGTTGCTTCAGCTTTACCACCTCAAACAAGCCCGTTGTGACCCGAAGGTAATGTGTTCAACTCCTTATCCTTATCCGTGTCCTTATTGCAAGTTGGAACTAAATAAGGAGATTAGAACAGAGAGTAAAAAATATGTTATACACTCTCGGAAATAAAGATTTGGATTTGTTCCTAAAGGGTTACAGAGCTTTTCACTGGGGCTGGTACCCTGTAAGGTCGTCCTTTAGTGCCTTTAGTTATATGTACATAATTGCACCCAAGTTTATTCCTCAGATAGTACCGATCGTACAAAATCATTCTTTAAGAAAGGGTACATTTTCTTTTTATAGGGTAGCACCACAGTGACAAATATATTTGTTCTTTGTAAGTGAAAAAAACGTACCTCTACCATAAACTGGTACAACATTTCCACTCACGGGTGGAAAAAATAACTAACTGGAAGCCACACCCCCACTAAGCTACACCTCAAATATTATTTGACAGTGTTCCTTGCCTTTTTGGGTGAATTGTTGAGTTACCACCAATGACTGTATTTGTTAGTGACAGAGACATGGTTGTTGAATTTGTTCATTTTCAGTCCTGTGGCCTAGGTGAATATTAGCATCAAAATGTTACTATTTATGACAATAAATTGCATATGTCACAAGGCCTTATTCTGAGGCCTACATTTACACTAATACAGTGGCCTGAAACTCATAATTTATAGGCCTCATCAGGCCTGCTGGTAGGGTTGCAAAATAACTTTGAAGATTTACTGGTTATTCCCTCCCATTTCCAATCATCTTCGAACTGGGATTTCGGGAAAATCTGTGAGCGTTACCAGCATTTTGTAACTCTACCTGCATGTCACATTATGCTGCCGAGGTATGTACTGAGATATGGTACTGGGAAAGGTTTTGAGTTGTTTTGAAATGTTACTCAACAAATTCAGCTCACTTCGAGGGAAAACCTACAGGAAGTTAGCTCTCCAGGAACAAGGTTGGACAGCCCTGGTCTAAACAGTTGGACTATTTCTAAACACAAACATTTTCTGACATGAGAGGGTGCCAGATAGAAGGTGAGAGAAAAACAGAAGGAGAGACAGAGTAACACACATACACATGCACACACACACACACACACACACGCACGCACGCACACACACACACACACACACACACACACACACACACACACACACACACACACACACACACACACACACACACACACACACACACACACACACACACACACACACACACAGAGGGAGGGACAGAGTAACACATACAGACACACACACACACACACAGAGGGAGAGACACAGTGACACACACACACGCAGACATACTCTGTAGATTGGTTGATGTCCATTTT
>NW_024609164.1:0-22500 GCF_018296145.1 Oncorhynchus tshawytscha
TGTCTCAGTAGGCTGATGGTTGGAGACGGTATGTTGGTATTATGTATGTTGAATGTAATATTATTGGTGGTCTGATGGTTGGAGACGGTATGTTGGTATTATGTATGTTGAATGTCATATTATTGGTGGTCTGATGGTTGGAGACGGTATGTTGGTATTGTGTATGTTGAATGTCATATTATTGGTGGTCTCAGTGGGCTGATGGTTGGAGATGGTATGTTGGTATTATGTATGTTGAATGTAATATTATTGGTTGTCTCAGTGGGCTGATGGTTGGAGATGGTATGTTGGTATTGTGTATGTTGAATGTAATATTATTGGTTGTCTCAGTGGGCTAATGGTTGGAGACGGTATGTTGGTATTATGTATGTTGAATGTAATATTATTGGTTGTGTCATGCAACAGGTGATTAGGATTGTTAGATGAACCCACTAAGTTCCTGATGAACTCAACTGGTGAGCCTCTTTAGCAGCTAGTTCCATGGACACACTGATTTCAATGTCCTTTGTCAAGGTCAGATGACTTTCAGTCAACAGTCTCTTGTGTATCTTCACTCTGTAGCCCACATACTAGTCTGTCTCTGATGATGTCATTTAGAACACCATTCAACTCAGTGTTCTGATAGTTTCTTTAATGCAACAGCAAACATTGGTACTGATTCTCCCTCTTCCTGATGTCTCCTGTGGAACCTGAACCTTTCAGCATTAACTAGTGGTTCCTGTGAAAAATGTCCTTTAAGTATCTCCACAATATCCCCATACGTCTTATTACCTGATCTGTCTGGCTGTAGCAGGCTGTCTAGTAAATTACATGTATTTGGCCCCATTACACTAAAACATGTAGGCACAATGTTGTCCTGATCAATGTCATTTACAAGAACAAAATATTTAAACTGTTCTGTATATGACCTCCTCTGCTCAAAACTTTCATCAAAATGTTCAATGGTCCTAAAAATGTCCAATAATATTCCTTCCTTTGTAAATTAAGCTGTTTTCGCCTTCTGACATCCATCTCGAGTCCTTTTCTGCCATCCATGACGATGTTAACTCTCTCTCTTAGCTAGCTCCACTATGCCCTTGCCTCTGCTAGTAGTACACTGAGCTAACATTATCCTGGACTGAACCACAGAAAATAACAGCTTAAACAGTTGTAAAAACAGACATCTTCCAGACAGAATGGTTCCTGTAGATTCAGACTTACTCATCACCAATCTGTTGTTATGTCTCGTGGGTTTCATTACCACGTCTGTATAACAATTCAATAATGATGAGACAGGAGCCTGGTTTCCCAAAAGCATCTTATGGCTAAGTTAATTGTTAGATCCTTCGTAGGAGCATTTTACTAGTTTGTGACTCACTGACTCCGCCCCCAGAATGTGTAATTCTGTTACGAATTCAACCGCAGGTAATTCGTAACAGAGCTGTTTCCCAAAACCATTGTTATTGCCTTTGCACTTGAAAACACTCTTAATCTAATACCCTGACTACACCGCTCGCGTCACAAAATACATTTAGAAATCTATGTTATTCAATAATTGCACCCACACTGCTGGTGTGCGCCAACGAGCGTCTGCGTTGCCAAGGGCTAAAATAGAAGTCAGTTCTATTTCTGACGCAGATCGCGCTGCAAGTCCAGCCTCTCCCGTCTCCTCATTGGTTTGTAGAACTAGGTATCCACGTGCCATATCCTCATTGGTTATACCCACGTGGGTGACTGAAAAACGAACAAGGTTGGTGGCTGTAATGCACCTAATTTATGAAAGCTGCCAATCGCAAAGAAAGTCCAGAGAAGAAAAAGCCTGGAAGGAGGAGAGATGACTAGAAACGATTCGGTTGACTGTTTTATGTGTGGATTAATTGTCGGAATAGAGGACCTCTTGCATTTCAGGTAAAATAACAACTCAATGTTTATATCCCAGGACAAATTAGCTAGCAACAGCAAGCTAGCTAAATAGGACAAATTAGCTAGCATGTGCAAGCTAACTAGCTAACTTGCCATAGCTGTTTAATGCTTTTCGACCTGTCCCCAAATGAATGTAATTGGTTCAGAGTTTGTTTTGATATTTTAACCTGCGTTTGGTGTAGGGGGACAAAATACATTTATGCACGATGGCGCAGCCGATTTGGGTTCCGTGTACTCCTGCCTCAGACCACTCGTAGAACAGCTAAGTGGGTCGTTAGATACTTTTTTGCCTTCCTGCGTTCTTTATAAACATAGAGGTTCTCCGCTAAACATATATTACATGGTTTATCCGTCTCTCAGTGACCGCCGATAACTTCAGAACAAAGCTGACTACAAATACAAAGTTGCCAAAGTTGTCTTTTTTATTTTACCTGGCAAGTCAGTTAAGAACAAATTCTTATTTTCAATGACGGCCTAGTAACAGTGGGTTAACTGCCTGTTCAGGGGCAGAACGACAGATTTGTACCTTGTCAGCTCGGGGGTTTGAACTTGCAACCTTCCGGTTACTAGTCCAACGCTCTAACCACTAGGCTACCCTGCCGCCCCAGGTGACATGTAAAGTATTAAATGAAAACCGAGATGACTGCATTAAACAGTGGCTATAATCCTATTTCAAACATATTAAAGTACATTTCATGTTCAATCATTTGAGTTTTATTTTGCTACTTGTAGGCTACTGTCTGTAACTTGTCTAAACAAATTTAATGACGTGTAGCCTGGAATAAAGTTGAGGGCGTTCAAACAATGTGAGTCGAGGTGGAACCAAAACATGTAGTTATCATTGAGAAGGAAAAGCTTCCATCCAATCCAAGCCACCAGAAGTAGCTTTGTGCACTTTACTTGACCTGAGTGTAACTGTTGCAACACTGGTTTCTTCAGTGAACGATAACTCTCCTCTCCCACAGCAGACAACAGACTGTATTGATATCTCAGTTCTCCTGGAAGGTATGATTTCAGTTCCAGAGTATCTCCTGCGACTTTGCCTTTCATGATGTCCATCACTTCAGATGACACGTGGTCGTTTTTGGTGTTTCTCCACTTGTGTTGAAGTGACTGGTGCGTTTTCCAGTTGTCTGAAATAGAAGATGTCTACTTGGCATGACTCTGTCTTGACCACAGCTAGTAGTAACCTGGAAAGTCCATCTGACTCTGTCTTGACCACAGCTAGTGGTAACCTGGAAAGTCCATCTGACTCTGTCTTGACCACAGCTAGTGGTAACCTGGAAAGTCCATCTGACTCTGTCTTGACCACAGCTAGTGAAAGTCCATCTGAACCTGAAAGTCCATCTGACTCTGTCTTGACCACAGCTAGTGGTAACCTGGAAAGTCCCATCTGACTCTGTCTTGACCACAGCTAGTGGTAACCTGGAAAGTCCATCTGACTCTGTCTTGACCACAGCTAGTGGTAACCTGGAAAGTCTTCCATCTG
Organism: Oncorhynchus tshawytscha; assembly: GCF_018296145.1. Lineage (NCBI taxonomy): Eukaryota > Metazoa > Chordata > Actinopteri > Salmoniformes > Salmonidae > Oncorhynchus > Oncorhynchus tshawytscha. Next base: position 3,392 of record NW_024609164.1, read on the forward strand.
AAAATCTGTCTTTGTTGAAAAATCTGACTGTCCACAGCTAGTTCTCTGTAACCTGGAAAGTCCATCTGACTCTGTCTTGACCACAGCTAGTGGTAACCTGAAAAGTCCATCTGACTCTGTCTTGACCACAGCTAGTGGTAACCTGAAAAGTCCATCTGACTCTGTCTTGACCACAGCTAGTAGGAACCTGGAAAGTCCATCTGCATCACAGGGGGTTGGCGGCACCTTAATTGGGGAGGTCTTTACCACAGAAAATAACAGTTTCAACAGTTGTAAAAATCGACTTCTTACAGACAGAATAGTTCCTGTAGATTCAGACTCATCGCCAATCTGTTGTTATGTCTGGTGGGTTTCATAACCACGTCTGTATAACAATTCAATAATGATGAGACAGGAGACAGGAATCAGTTCAAACATTTATCTGGAACGTGATCATCTCAACACATACAAACACCCATGATGCTCTGCAGCACAACCCCAATATACAACAAATACATACATAAATAAGTAAATGGACACAGAGGTGACATAAAACAAACATTATCAGTGAAGTAGAGGAATTGAAATGTTACAGTGACATCATAAGTCCATTATAAAAGTAGGGCTATGGGATAGAGTCAGAAGGGTCAGTATGTTTGATAGCTGGTTACAGAGGTGACATAACAAGCATAAGGTCCATTATAACACAGTGAAGTAGGGCTATGGGATAGAGTCAGAAAGGTCAGTATGTTTGATACCTGGTTACAGAGGTGACATAACAAGCATAAGGTCCATTATAACACAGTGAAGTAGGGCTATGGGATAGAGTCAGAAAGGTCAGTATGTTTGATAGCTGGTTACAGAGGTGACATAACAAGCATAAGGTCCATTATAACACAGTGAAGTAGGGCTATGGGATAGAGTCAGAAAGGTCAGTATGTTTGTTAACTGGTTACAGAGGTGACATAACAAGCATAAGGTCCATTATAACACAGTGAAGTAGGGCTATGGGATAGAGTCAGAAAGGTCATTATGTTTGTTAACTGGTTACAGAGGTGACATAACAAGCATAAGGTCCATTATAACACAGTGAAGTAGGGCTATGGGATAGAGTCAGAAAGGTCAGTATGTTTGATAACTGTTTTACAGAGGTGACATAACAAGCATAAGATCCATTATAACACAGTGAAGTAGAGGTGGGAGCTAAAAGCAGACATGGACAGTGAGATGGTGTGAGGAGGTCAGGGGTGAAACACTAGATCAGGACATGTAGAAATGGCAGGGCTGGAAATAGAGACAGCGACACATTCTGATTATGGCTCAGACCTGACCTGAGACACCCAAACAGAAGATGCCAAAGCAAAGTCCTGACCTGAGACACCCAAACAGAAGATGCCAAAGCAAAGTCCTGACCTGAGACACCCAAACAGAAGATGCCAAAGCAAAGTCCTGACCTGAGACACCCAAACAGAAGATGCCAAAGCAAAGTCCTGTCCAGTAGCCTATATGGAATTTCCTTTCATCAAAATCCAGAACATTGACATGAGGCATCTGTCAATAAAAAGTGGCTTTATATCTTTAGTGAAAGGATGGAATGTGTTACTACCATTTAGTGAAAGGATGGAATGACTTAGTGTTAATACCATTTAGTGAAAGGATGGAATGACTTAGTGTTACTACCATTTAGTGAAAGGATGGAATGACTTAGTGTTACTACCATTTAGTGAAAGATGGAATGACGTAGTGTTACTACCATTTAGTGAAAAGATGGAATGACTTAGTGTTATACCATTTAGTGAAAGGATGGAATGACTTAGTGTTACTACCATTTAGTGAAAGGATGGAATGACTTAGTGTTACTACCATTTAGTGAAAGGATGGAATGACTTAGTGTTACTACCATTTAGTGAAAGGATGGAATGACTTAGTGTTACTACCATTTAGTGAAAGGATGGGACTTCTTGTTAATGACTTAGTGTTACTACCATTTAGTGAAAGGATGGAATGACTTAGTGTTACTACCATTTAGTGAAAGGATGGAATGACTTAGTGTTACTACCATTTAGTGAAAGGATGGAAATGACATTTAGTGAAAGGATGGAATGACGTAGTGTTACTACCATTTAGTTACTACCATTTAAAGGATGGAATGACTTTCAAAGATTTTACTGAGTTACATTCAATTGAAAATAAATGCATTAGGCCTTAATCTACGAATTTAACATGACTGGGAATACAGACATGCATCTATTGGTCACAGATACCTTAGTATAAAAGTAGGATTGTGGATCAGAAAACCAGTCAGTATCTGGTGTGATCATCATTTGCCTCATGCATTGCGACACATCTCCTTTACATTGAGTTGTTCAGGCTGTTGATTGTGGCCTGTGGAACGCTGTCCCACTCCTCTTCAATGGCTGTGCAAAGTTGCTGGATATTGTCAGGACCTGGAACACGCTGTCGTACACGTCTGTCCAGAGCATCCCAAACATGCTCAACGGCTGACATATCTGGTGAGTTCTCAGGCCATGGAAAATATATTTTCTTTTTCAGCTTCCAGGAATTGTGTACAGATCCTTGCGACATCGATTGGGCCGTGCATTATCATGCTGACACATGAGGTGATGGAGGCGGAGGAATGATACGATAATGGGTTCTCATCATGGTATCTCTGTGCATATAAATTGCGATTGATAAAATGCACTTGTGTTCATTGTCCATAGTTTATGATTACCCATATCATAACCTCACTGCCACCATGGGGCACTCTGTTCACAACGTTTACATCAGCAAACCGCTCGCCCACATGACACCAGCTTCTTCATATGCCACAGTGGTCAGGTGGATGGATTATCTTGGCAAATGAGAAATGCTCACTAACAGGGATGTAAAACATGTCAGCTTTTTGTGTGTATGGAACATTTCAGGGATATTTTATTTCAGCTCATGAAACATGGGACCAACACTTTACATGTTGACTTTATATTTTTGTTCAGTGTATTTACAGGAATAAACTGGCCCAAACTGGTGTGTGTGTGTGTATTCAGTGTATGTGTGTGTGTACAAGGTGTGTGTGTGTCATGTGTGGGTGTCCAGTGTCTGTTTGTGTGTGTCCAGTGTGTGTGTGTCCTGTGTGGGTGTCCAGTGTCTGTTTGTGTGTGTCCAGTGTGTGTGTGTCCGTCCAGTGTGTGTGTGTCGGGTGTGTGTCCAGTTTGTGTCCAGTGTGTGTGTGTCCAGTGTGTTTGCATGTGTGTGTGTCCAGTTTGTGTGTGTGTGTCATGTGTGTGTGTGTGTCCAGTTTGTGTGTGCTTCCTGTGTGTGTGTGTGTGTCCTGTGTGTGTGTGTCCAATGTGCGTGTGTGTCCAATGTGCGTGTGTGTTTGCGTGTGTGTGTGTCCAGTTTGTGTGTGTGTGTGTCCAGTGTGTGTCCAGTATCTGTGTCTGTGTGTGTCCAGTATGTGTGTCTGTGTGTGTGTGTCCAGTGTGTGTGTTTCCAGTGTGTGTGAGGACAGAGTTATATATTTATTTATTTATATTCTTATTTTATATTTTATTAAAATATTGTGTTGTGTTTGATTAGGGACACTGAAGAGTCATCATAAACCCAAAACCCTGGATAGAGGGGCTCAGTGAATGTGGTGTAGAATGTGTTCAGGTGGGTCAGTGAGTCAGAGGAGACTCTGTAGAAGGACAGAGTGCCGGCTGGCCAGTCCAGATACACTCCTACTCTGTGGGAGCTGGAGGAAGGGACGTCTATGAGAGTGGTATTACAATTGTGCCTGGCAGTGTAACTGTTGTCAGAGCAGAACAGACTCCAGGACTTGTCATTCCATCCAAGTCCACAGTCCTTACCCCCTCCTCTCCTGTTGATTCCTTTATATGTCACTCCTATAACCGGCCATCCCCCACTCCACTCTACCTCCCAGTAACAGCGCCCAGTCAGACGCTCTCTACACAGCACCTGTCTACAGACCTCAAATCTCTCTGGGTGATCAGGATACGGCTGCTTCTTTCTCCCACATGTCACCTTTCTGTTCTCCTCAGTCAGAGAGAGGAGTCTGTTTACTGTGTTTGGGTCCAGTGTGAGATCACAGACATCTGATGGATGAAACCAGACATAATATTAGAAATCATCATCATTCACATTAGAAGGTTTTTGTTTTTTTGTACCCCTTTTTCTCTCCAATTTCGTGGTATAAATTGTTTAGTAGCTACTATCTTGTCTCATCGCTACAACTCCCGTACGGGCTCGGGAGAGACGAGGTTGAAAGTTACACAACCCAACCAAGCCTCACTGTCTTAACGCAGCGCGCATCCAACCCAGAAGCCAGCCGCAACAATGTGTCGGAGGAAACACTGTGCACTTGGCAACCTTGGTTAGCGCGCACTGCGCCCGGTCCGCCACAGGAGTCGCTGGTGTGCGATGAGACAAGGATATCCCTACCGGCCAAACCCTCCCTAACCCGGACGACACTAGGCCAATTGTGCGTCGCCCCACGGACCTCCCGGTCGCGGCCGGTTACGGCAGAGCCTGGACGCGAACCCAGAGTCTCTGATGGCACAGTGGTTAAGGGCGCTGTACTGCAGCGCCAGCTGTGCCACCTGGGAGGCCACATTAGAATGTTAACTCACCTTTCACTAATTCATTTAATGTAGATGTTTGTAGGTATCAAAAGGAGATGTTAAGGTAACTTGAGACTTTTGATTGATCAACTGTTATACTGTATGGTAATATAAAACACACGTATGCCCATTTAATTACACACACACACCAGGATGCATGCATGAACACTCACACATTTCTAATGTAACACAAACATGAACACACATACACAGACACACACATTGTCCAAGCAACTCTTTGTAAACTTTGGTGTCCCTGATTTCTGCTTCTGTAGAACTACAGCTGATATGTCCAAGTAATTAATGATGGTGGTCTTTCACTTAACTTGAATTAAGACTTATTCTTAGTCAAATTCTTCACAGCAGTCAACACTCACATTTTCTAAGCCCAGGTTTCATTGCGTACTCTCCACCATGATCCACACTGTAGCGGTAAGCAGAAGAACAGACAGTCATTGAGGGATACACGTGAACTCTCTCTCTCACTCTCACTCACTCACACACTTTGTCCAAGTGGTGGTAAGAATGTTTGTTTTAACTAGCCTGTTAAATCAAAACGTGCCTGATATGAACATTGACATAAATCCTCTACATACCTGAGTTTCTCCAGTCTGCAGTGTGGATCCTCCAGTCCAGCAGAGAGCAGTCTGACTCCTGAGTCTCCTGGGTGATTGTAGCTCAGGTCCAGCTCTCTCAGGTGTGAGGGGTTTGACCTCAGAGCTGAGACCAGAGAACAACAGCCTTCCTCTGTGACTAGACAGCCTGACAGCCTGCAAAGATGAAAATCATATCATATTACTAATCCCCCTATTTGAAGAAGTGATGTTTTCTGACCAATTCACTTCATGTATTAAAGTAGTCAAACGTTTAGTATTTAAACCCGTTGGTTGATTTTGCAGTTTGGGGTTGTGTTTGGGGTTGTGTTTGGGGTTGTGTTTTGGGGTTGTGTTTTGGGGTTGTGTTTTGGGGTTGTGTTTTGGGGTTGTGTTTGGGGTTGTGTTTGGGGTTGTGTTTGGGGTTGTGTTTTGGGGTTGTGTTTTGGGGTTGTGTTTGGGGTTGTGTTTTGGGGTTGTGTTTTGGGGTTGTGTTTTGGGGTTGTGTTTGGGGTTGGTTTGGGGTTGTGTTTGGGGTTGTGTTTGGGGTTGTGTTTGGGGTTGTGTTTGGGGTTGTGTTTGGGGTTGTGTTTTGCCCAATAGTAACTGAATGGTGGATGGTGACTGGATTAATCTTCTGTCTAAGTGAGTAGATAACATGTTTCTAAACACTACTAAATGAATCATGATGATTCCCTGATTAAGAAAAATCATGAATCAGTCATGAGAAATGATGAATCAGAAAGTTACAGAGGCTACAACAAAACATGCTAACCTCTCACCATTACCATTTGGGGTGGCAGGGTAGCCTAGTGGTTAGAGTGTTGGACTAGTAACGGAAAGATTGCAAGTTTGAATCCCCAAGCTGACAAGGTACAAATCTGCCGTTCTGCCCCTGAACAGGCAGTTAACCCACTGTTCCTAGGCCGTCATTAAAAATAAGAATTTGTTCTTAACTGACTTACCTAGTAAAATAAATAACCAATAACAGAGAGGGTATGATCTTTGTGCCTCAGTAACTTTCTCATTCATCATCATTCACGATTCATTCATAATCATGGTAGCATCCACATCAATGTAGAAGTGTTCAGAAACATCATCTACTCTTACTGACAATACAAGTGAAGTGACTCCAAAATGACACCATTTAGTTTCTATTTGAAAAACACAATCAAAGCAAACCACAAATGCATTCAACAAGTGTGTAGAGTCACAAGGTTGATGTGATCACTGTGGGTCCAAATGATTACATTTTTCAAATGGGAAACTAGACACAAAGTGCTTTCATTTCTAAACAGTAACACAGATTGAATGTATGAAATATCCTCAAATAAAAGGTGACATTATATACTGTTGCCTAAGATGAACCATTTGATCTCAAATCCAAAATGCTGGAACATTTTGCAAACATATATGCTGTGGACTATGTGTGCCAGGTAAACACATCTGGATCTGGTGAACAGTTCTCACTTTTATTTAACTCGGCAAATCAGTTAAGAACCAACTCTTATTTACAACGACGGCCTACCAAAAGGCAAAAGGTCTCCTGCGGGGACAAGGCTGGGATTAAATTATTATTATTTTTTAAATTAAAAACAATATATATATATATGACAAACATACATCAGGAAAAGGAAGACACCGCAACACTGGGGCTGAGAAATAGGCAGTTTCAAATGGGTATGTTTTTTAGCCAAAAACGAAAATACTGCCCCCTACACGCAAAAGGTTAACAAGACAAGTCAGTTATTAAGAACAAAATCTTATTTACAATGACGGCCTACTAAAAGGCAAAAGGCCTCCTGCGGGGACGGGGGCTGGGATTAAAAATAAATATAAATATAGGACAAAACACACATCATGACAAGAGAGACACCGCAACACTACATAAAGAGAGACCTAAGACAACAATATAGCAAGGCAGCAACACATGACAACACAGCATGGTAGCAACACAACATGACAACAACATAGTAGCAACACACCATGGCAGCAGCACAACATGGCAGCAGCACAACATGGTAGCAGCACAAAACATGGTAAAAACATTATTGGTCTAGATTTAACTTTAGCCTGCAGCTTTGATATGTGCTGAGAGGACAGTTTACTGTCTAGCCATACTCCCAAGTACTTGTATGATGTGACTACCTCAAGCTCTAAATCCTCAGAGGTAGTAATTACACCTGTGGGTTGAGAGGGCATTCTTCTTACCAAACCACATGAGGTGTTCAGGAGGTGTTCAGAACAACGTTATGGACAGAGAAAGCTGTTAAACACTAAGAAAGCGTTGTTGTAGAGTGTTTAACACTAAATCCGGTGAGGGGCCAGCTGAGTATAAGACTGTGTATAGAGCATATACATGGAGGAGAGAGCTTCCTACTGCCTGAGCTATGTTGTTGATGTAAATTGAGAAGAGCGTGGGGTCTAGGATCAAGCCTCTTTCTGACTTTATACACTGCACTCTGAGAGATGTAGTTAGCAAACCAGGCCAAAGACCCCTCAGAGATACTCCTTAGCCGGCCCTCAAGAATGGAATGGTCTACCTTATCAAAAGCTTTGGCCAAGACAATAAAAATAGCATCACAACATTGCTATTAATCAAGGGCAATGGTGACATCATTGAGGACCTTTAAGGAAGGTTGTAATGTAGTAGAAACTAGATTGCATTCCAGAGAGAATACTATAGACATCAAGAAAGCCAGTAAGTTGATTATTGACAAGTTTTTCCAACAGTTTTGATTAACAGGGCAAAATAGAAATAGGCCTATAACAGTTAGGATCAGATGGATCTCCCCCTCTTGTTGACCAACCACAGGAATACTGACCTCAGAGTCTCCAATTTACAGTGGGGATTCCCAGTCCAGCAGAGAGCAGCTCCACTCCTGAATCCTTCAGGTCATTGTTACTCAGATCCAGCTCTCTCAGGTGTGAGGAGTTATACTTCAGAGCTGAGACCAGAGAACCACAGCCTTCCTCTGTGACTAGACAGCCTGACAGCCTGCAAAGAGTAAAATCATATTAAAAACACACTGCTATTCTTTGGTGTTGAAAATAGTGTCAGCATATTTTTTCAACACATTCAGATATCAGTGTCCTGAAACCTGCCATATCTATTCAGAAATTAATGTATCATTATTAGAAATGATCATAATATTGCTTGAAGAGAGAAAAATGTGTAGTTCACTGTCAAAGGAATTTAACAATTCCTATATATATTCATTAACCAATTCAATTTAAATCACTCTGTCTGTTTCTAAGAATTTGTAAGATCATCATTTGCATAAAATAGACAGAGACCAGTCTATCAAAATTAGCCAATAGTATTTATTTTCTCGAGAGCGCTGCTCATAGAACCATGTACAACAGCTTATCAAATATGACGTCATACATTTTATAACCTATCTCCTCCTCTCGACCAGGACAAAGCATGTTCAAAAGTTAATTCCAACTCACTAGCGCACATACCTGACACACACTATATCTGGATTAACTCCTGAAGTCTCACCATAGTTTATTACCACTTAGCAGACAGTTCCAGATAAGGAAAACCTGGAGGGGCTCTCGCTGTCTTATTTGATCACCACAGAGTTATAGCTGAGTTGGTTCAAACATAGGTTAATGACCCTCTTTGCTTACTTTAGACACACACACATACACATACATTCCTCCCTACACATTGGTTATCATTTCCAATTACCCCTTATCCATGCTACATAACCTCTTTCTTAGGAACTAACATTAATAATCAGATATTGTAAAACAGGGTAGAGTTTAATTAGTTATAGTTCTATTTAAATGTAAATATTGTTTAGTCATTATTCATAAAATTCCTAACATTCACATATTTGAGTAGACTGACCAGACCAGTTTAAAAAGCAGTATCAGTTAAAAGACAGACAGTGAGGTATCAGATTTAGATTGGTGTGGACTGTATACTCAGTACATATCTATTTTGACAGTGAAGATAACATTTTAAATGTGGATCTGTACTCCAACATTTTGGATTTGAGGTCTAATGTTTCACATGAGGTGACAGTATATAGTGTCACCTTTAATTTGAGGGTATTTTCATACATATCTGTTTCACCGTTTAGAAATGGAAGCACTTTATGTATCTAGTCCCCCCATTTGGAGAAGTCATAAGTATTCTGACCAATTCACTTATAGTGTATTCAAGTAGTCAAAATAATTGTATTTGGTCCCATATTCTTTGAACGCAATGACTACATCAAGCCTGTGACTTGAGAAAGATCATGAATTAATCATTAATAATGAGTGAGAGAGTTACAGAGGCTACAACAAAACATACTAACGTCTCACCATTAACCTCAAATTAAAAGGTGACATTCTGTACTGTCGTCTAATGTGAAACATTTGATCTCAAATCCAAAATGCTGGAGCATAGCGCCAAATTTAAAACTGTAAACACACATATGATTTGGACTATGTGCCTGGTAAACACATATGATTTGGACTATGTGCCTGGTAAACACATATGATTTGGACTATGTGCCTGGTAAACACATGTGGATCTGGTGAACAGTTGTCACTTGTTGACCAATTACATGAACACTGACCTCAGAGTCTCCAGTTTACAGTGGGGATTCCCCAGTCCAGCAGAGAGCAGCTTCACTCCTGAATCCTTCAGGTCATTGTTACTCAGATCCAGCTCTCTCGGGTGTGAGGGGTTTGCCTTCAGAGCTGAGACCAGAGAAGCACAGCCTTCCTCTGTGACTTGACAGCCTGACAGCCTGCAAAGAGTCAAATCATATTTAAACCACACTGCTATTATTTGGTAGTGAAAATAGTGTCAGTATATACAGTGCCTTGCGAAAGTATTCGGCCCCCTTGAACTTTGCGACCTTTTGCCACATTTCAGGCTTCAAACATAAAGATATAAAACTGTATTTTTTTGTGAAGAATCAACAACAAGTGGGACACAATCATGAAGTGGAACGACATTTATTGGATATTTCAAACTTTTTTAACAAATCAAAAACTGAAAAATTGGGAGTGCAAAATGATTCAGCCCCCTTAAGTTAACTTTGTAGCGCCACCTTTTGCTGTGATTACAGCTGTAAGTCGCTTGGGGTATGTCTCTATCAGTTTTGCACATCGAGAGACTGAAATTTTTTCCCATTCCTCCTTGCAAAACAGCTCGAGCTCAGTGAGGTTGGATGGAGAGCATTTGTGAACAGCAGTTTTCAGTTCTTTCCACAGATTGGATTCAGGTCTGGACTTTGACTTGGCCATTCTAACACCTGGATATGTTTATTTTTGAACCATTCCATTGTAGATTTTGCTTTATGTTTTGGATCATTGTCTTGTTGGAAGACAAATCTCCGTCCCAGTCTCAGGTCTTTTGCAGACTCCATCAGGTTCTCTTCCAGAATGGTCCTGTATTTGGCTCCATCCATCTTCCCATCAATTTTAACCATCTTCCCTGTCCCTGCTGAAGAAAAGCAGGCCCAAACCATGATGCTGCCACCACCATGTTTGACAGTGGGGATGGTGTGTTCAGGGTGATGAGCTGTGTTGCTTTTAAGCCAAACATAACGTTTTGCATTGTTGCCAAATAGTTCAATTTTGGTTTCATCTGACCAGAGCACCTTCTTCCACATGTTTGGTGTGTCTCCCAGGTGGCTTGTGGCAAACTTTAAACAACCCTTTTTATGGATATCTTTAAGAAATGGCTTTCTTCTTGCCACTCTTCCATAAAGGCCAGATTTGTGCAATATACGACTGATTGTTGTCCTATGGACAGAGTCTCCCACCTCAGCTGTAGATCTCTGCAGTTCATCCAGAGTGATCATGGGCCTCTTGGCTGCATCTCTGATCAGTCTTCTCCTTGTATGAGCTGAAAGTTTAGAGGGACAGCCAGGTCTTGGTAGATTTGCAGTGGTCTGATACTCCTTCCATTTCCATATTATCACTTGCACAGTGCTCCTTGGGATGTTTAAAGCTTGGGAAATCTTTTTGTATCCAAATCCGGCTTTAAACTTCTTCACAACAGTATCTCGGACCTGCCTGGTGTGTTCCTTGTTCTTCATGATGCTCTCTGCGCTTTTAATGGACCTCTGAGACTATCACAGTGCAGGTGCATTTATACGGAGACTTGATTACACACAGGTGGATTGTATTTATCATCATTAGTCATTTAGGTCAACATTGGATCATTCAGAGATCCTCACTGAACTTCTGGAGAGAGTTTACTGCACTGAAAGTAAAGGGGCTGAATAATTTTGCACGCCCAATTTTTCAGTTTTTGATTTGTTAAAAAAGTTTGAAATATCCAATAAATGTCGTTCCACTTCATGATTGTGTCCCACTTGTTGTTGATTCTTCACAAAAAATACAGTTTTATATCTTTATGTTTGAAGCCTGAAATGTGGCAAAAGGTCGCAAAGTTCAAGGGGGATGAATACTTTCGCAAGGCACTGTATTTTTCAACATATTCAGATACATCAGTGTCCTAAAACCTGCCATATCTATTCATAATTGAATGAATGTATCATTATTAGAAATGATCATATGGCTTGAAGAGAGAGAAATGTATTGTACAAATATCTGAGTAGACAGACCAGACCTCTTCAAATGGGAGAACTAGGTCCATGAAGTGCTTTCATTTCTAAAAGCTAAAACATATTTTTATGAGTACCTTAAAAACAAAGGTGACATTCTGTACTGCCGCCTAATATGAAACATAATATCTCAAATCCTAAATGCTGGAGCATAGAGACAAATTTAAAACTGTAAGCTTCACTGTCCAAACACATATTGTGTGGAATATGTGTGCCTGGTAAACACATGTGGATCTGGTGAACAGTTGTCACTTGTTGACCAACTACAGGAACACTGACCTCAGAGTCTCCAGTTTACAGTGGGGATTCCCAAGTCCATCAGAGAGCAGCTTCACTCCTGAATCCTTCAGGTCATTGTTACTCAGGTCCAGCTCTCTCAGGTGTGAGGGGTTTGACTTCAGAGCTGAGACCAGAGAACCACAGCCTTCCTCTGTGACTCCACAGCCTGACAGCCTGACAAAGAGATCACGATTTCACAAAAACACTGTTAATTTAAAACCAGTAGTGTAGAAGGACAATGACAGATGCATTTGGTTTTATTCTACCAAACAACATATAGATTTACCTTCCGTCTCCCTGAATTGTATTGTCGTATTGTTATACAATTTGAACACCAATGCATTGATTCAATATCTTTTTCTGAATAAAGTGAATAGTTCTTCCAGATCATTAGCACTTAAATGTATTTGTATTTACTCACAGAGCAGCTCTGGAGGCTTTGACCACTGGCAGCAGCCTCAGAAGACCTTCCTCTGATCTGGAGTATTTCTTCAGGTCAAACACATCCAGCTCCTTTTCTGAAGTCAACAACACAAAGACCAGAGCTGACCACTGTGCAGGTAAGAGTTCATCACTGGAGACACTTCCTGATCTCAGGTAGCTTTGGATCTCCTCCACTAGAGAATGGTCATTCAGTTCATTCAGACAGTGGAACAGATTGATGCACCTCTCTGGAGAGGGATTCTCACTGATCTTCTCCTTGATGTAATTGACTGTTTCTTCATGGCTCTGTGAACTGCTTCCTGTCTTTGTCAGTAGACCTCGTAAGTGCTTCTGATTGGACTCCAGTGAGAGGCCCAGAAGGAAGCGGAGGAAAAGGTCCAGGTTTCCCGTCTCACTTTGTAAGGCTTTATCCACAGCACTCTTGTAGACAGTAACTTCTGGCTTCAGTAGACAATCGTTGCTGGATGTTGTTTGAGGTTCGGCCATTAGATTCTCATTGTTGTTGCTGAATGAAAGGAACACATATACAGCAGCCAGAAACTCCTGAATGCTCAGATGCACGAAGCAGTACACCTTGTCCTGGTACAGCCCACATTCCTCTTTAAAGAGCTGTGTGCACAATCCTGAGTACACTGAGGCTTCATTGACATCAATGCCAGACTCTTTCAGGTCTTCTTCATAGAAAATCAGATTGCCCTTCACAAGCTGTCGAAAAGCCAGTTTTCCCAGTGACAGAATGCTTTCTTTATTCCAGTGTGGACCTGTCTCTTCTTTCCCAAGATACTTTTCATTCTTCTGTTTGGTATTAAACACCACAAGGTGTGTGTACATCTCAGTCAGAGTCTTGGGCACTTCTTCTCTCTTATGTTTCAGCATGTCTTCAAGGACTGTTGCAGAAATCCAACAGAAGACTGGAATGTGGCACATGATGTGGAGGCTCCTTGATGTCTTTACGTGTGAGATGATTCTGCTGGCCAGGTCCTTATCACTGAATCTTCTCCTGAAGTACTCCTCCTTCTGTGGGTCATTGAACCCTCGTACCTCTGTCACCTGGTCAACACACTCAGGGGGGATCTGATTGGCTGCTGCAGGTCGGGTAGTTATCCAGAGGAGAGCAGAGGGAAGCAGGTTTCCCTTGATGAGATTTGTCAGCAGAACATCCACTGAGGTTGACTTGGTGACGTCACAACAGATCTTGTTCTTCTGGAAGTCTAGGGGCAGTCGGCACTCATCCAGACCATCAAAGATGAACAGAACTTTGTTCTTGTCGTGGTTGGAGATTCTTGATTCTTTGGTTTCCATTGAGAAGTGATTGAGAAGTTCAATCAAAGTGTGTTTTTCCCCTTTCATCAAATTCAGCTCCCGAAAAGGGAATGAAAATACAAATTGAACATCCTGATTTGCTTTTCCTTCAGCCCAGTCCAGAATGAACTTCTGCACAGAGAATGTTTTTCCAATGCCAGCGACTCCCTTTGTCAGCACAGTTCTGATACGTTTGTCTTGTCCAGTTAAGGGTTTGAAGATGTCGTTACATTTGATTGCAGTCTCTGGTCTTGCTTGTTTCCTGGTTGTTGTCTCAATCTGTCTCAGCTCATGTTCATTATTGACCTCTCCTGTTCCACCCTCTGTGATGTAGAGGTCTGTGTAGATCTTACTGAGAAGTGTTGGGTTTCCTTGTTTAGCGATCCCCTCAAATACACATTGAAACTTCTTCTTCAGATTAGATTTGAGTTCACGTTGGCAAATCACAGCAAGCTCATCTGAATTAAGAAATAACACAGAGGATATTAATGTTACATCTGTTTTAATACTGTAGGACTGTGTTATAAGGTGTATATTATAATACATTATTCTCTTAACTGCCTGTATAAATGTGTAAATGATTTCATAATGCATTACACACTGGAGTGACTGATTATATTATTATTATTCATATTGCAGACAGTATCATTAATGTTGTCTATCTATCACTGTCTTTCTCTGTCTTTCTCTGTCTTTCTCTGTCTCTCCTCTGTCTCTCCTCTGTCTCTCCTCTGGTTCTCCTCTGTCTCTCCTCTGTCTCTCCTCTGTCTCTCCTCTGTCTCTCCTCTGTCTCTCCTCTGGTTCTCCTCTGTCTCTCCTCTGTCTCTCTGGTTCTCCTCTGTCTCTCCTCTGTCTCTCTGGTTCTCTGTCTCTGGTCTCTCCTCTGTCTCTCCTCTGTCTCTCCTCTGTCTCTCCTCTGTCTCTCCTCTGTTCTCTCCTCTGGTTCTCCTCTGTCTCTCCTCTGTCTCTCCTCTGTCTCTCCTCTGTCTCTCCTCTGTCTCTCCTCTGTCTCTCCTCTGGTTCTCCTCTGTCTCTCTCTCCTCTGTCTCTCCTCTGTCTCTCCTCTGTCTCTCCTCTCCTCTGTCTCTCCTCTGTCTCCTCTGTCTCTCCTCTGGTTCTCCTCTGTCTCTCCTCTGTCTCTCCTCTGTCTCTCCTCTGTCTCTCCTCTGTCTCTCCTCTGTCTCTCCTCTGTCTCCTCTGTCTCTCCTCTGGTTCTCCTCTGTCTCTCCTCTGTCTCTCCTCTGTCTCTCCTCTGTCTCTCCTCTGTCTCTCCTCTGTCTCTCCTCTGTCTCTCCTCTGTCTCTCCTCTGGTTCTCCTCTGTTCTCCTCTGTCTCTCCTCTGTCTCTCCTCTGTCTCTCCTCTGTCTCTCCTCTGTCTCTCCTCTGTCTCTCCTCTGTCTCTCCTCTGTCTCTCCTCTGTCTCTCCTCTGTCTCTCCTCTGTCTCTCCTCTGTCTCTCCTGTCTAAATTAATCAACACATCGCTGCTGCTACTTGATGAGGTCACTAGGTGTTGTGTTAAGGCTTCTACAATATAATTGTGTTACACGGCTACTTTAGCTGTACTTTAGCTACAGCTTTTAAATGTTTGTTGTAAAACAGCATTCATCATGAGGCAGACAGCTCTTACTTTTCTCCAGTGTGTCAGCAAGCTCCTTCTGGTTCATTTTCCTCAGGAAGTGCAGTGTGATCTTCAGAGCCCCCTCTCTGGCACTGCTCTCCTGCTTCTCATCTTCAGCGTCCACCACTTCCTTATCCTGCTTCTGACTCTCAAAGCCTTGTGGGAGTTCTGGACTAAGAATCCTCTTGAACATCTTCAGCTCGTTCTTCATAAATGTCATAATATTCTCTTCAATCAACTGAAATAAATAAAGTAAATAATTTAAGCAAGAGAAGAAATGCTTTCTCATGAACACATTAATGAATGATTGACAGATCAACTTTACTTGAGGTAAACAAAAACAAATGTACATAACAGGACCACATACACTGAATATGGAGGCCAGGTCTGTTTGATGACTCTGGGAAGACTGACCACTGAGAATCACTGACTCTGATGTCTCCTGTTGGGTTCTGTGGACAAAACATGAGATGACATTTCCTCAACCAGGGAGGACACACACACACACACACACACACACACACACAGGGAGGGAGGGAAGGTCGTGTTTGTTTAAAATTGCTTTAGGACTATGAAAATGGGAAAAAGGATTAGCCTATGGATTTTGAAAACAACAAGAATAAATGGGAATATGGGAGAGGAGAAATAACTAGAGACAGTGTTGTTTAACTCACTGACCATGATCCGTGAGTTCTTCTTACCTTTGTTCAGTAGAATAATCTCCCTCTCTGAAGTCTATCAATTTATCCATTGACCGGTCACTCTTCATGGACACACAGCTGGGTACAGGGGAGGCTGGTCTCTCCTGCTTGATTGGACTTCAACACAACAGAGACAAACATTACATCTCTCATCTACTCTGAGCTCAGATGGGGAAATATAATAATAGTTTCATTCCAAATCGCTATATATCCATTTTCAGAAAAGTTGGTAAATTAGATGTTATTGTTTAAAGAAATTATAAAAGTGATAGATGTGTTTTTTTTTACTAGTTAATCAAGGCATGCGATTGTTTATTGACAGCCATGTGTTTGTTTCAAATCTATCACTTGATGGTTTCATTTCAGAAAGACAAATAATCATGTTTTATTGCAAAATGTTACGTCTGCCTCACTTTCAGAGAAATATGTAGTACTGCTCGGTTTTATACAGTCAAATGTTACTGACTGGCTAGATTCATTCTTATGTAGCAAGACAGTATCATTAATGTTGTCTATCTATCATAAATGGTGTTTATTTTACATTGGATTAAAGTAGAGACTCAGAGCTAGAAAATGTTATATCAGACACATACTGCTTTCCATACTGCTAATGCAAGAGGACTTCTGTGGGGGCTATGTCCTGTCCCTTTCCATACTGCTAATGTAAGAGAACTTCTGTGGGGGGCTATGTCCTGTCCCTTTCCATACTGCTAATGCAAGAGAACTTCTGTAACTACTACTTTAGGGGCTATGTCCTGTCCCTTTCCATACTGCTAATGCAAGAGGACTTCTGTCACAAGAGGGGCTATGTCCTGTCCCTTTCCATACTGCTAATGCAAGAGAACTTCTGTGGGGGCTATGTCCTGTCCCTTTCCACACTGCTAATGCAAGAGGACTTCTGTGGGGGCTATGTCCTGTCCCTTTCCATACTGCTAATGCAAGAGGACTTCTGTGGGGGCTCTGTTCTGTCCCTTTCCATACTGCTAATGCAAGAGAACTTCTGTGGGGGCTATGTCCTGTCCCTTTCCATACTGCTAATGCAAGAGAACTTCTGTGGGGGCTATGTCCTGTCCCTTTCCATACTGCTAATGCAAGAGGACTTCTGTGGGGGCTATGTCCTGTCCCTTTCCATACTGCTAATGCAAGAGGACTTCTGTGGGGGCTATGTCCTGTCCCTTTCCATACTGCTAATGCAAGAGGACTTCTGTGGGGGCTATGTCCTGTCCCTTTCCATACTGCTAATGCAAGAGAACTTCTGGGGGCTATGTCCTGTCCCTTTCCATACTGCTAATGCAAGAGGACTTCTGTGGGGGCTATGTCCTGTCCCTTTCCATACTGCTAATGTAAGAGAACTTCTGTGGGGGCTATGTCCTGTCCCTTTCCATACTGCTAATGCAAGAGGACTTCTGTGGGGGCTATGTCCTGTCCCTTTCCATACTGCTAATGCAAGAGACTTCTGTGGGGGCTACATACTGCTAATGTGTGGGGGCTATGTCCTGTCCCTTTCCATACTGCTAATGCAAGAGGACTTCTGTGGGGCTATGTCCTGTCAATTTCCATACTGCTAATGTAAGAGAACTTCTGTGGGGGCTATGTCCTGTCCCTTTCCATACTGCTAATGCAAGAGGACTTCTGTGGGGGCTATGTCCTGTCCCTTTCCATACTGCTAATGCAAGAGGACTTCTGTGGGGGCTCTGTCCTGTCCCTTTCCATACTGCTAATGCAAGAGAACTTCTGTGGGGGCTATGTCCTGTCCCTTTCCATACTGCTAATGCAAGAGAACTTCTGTGGGGGCTATGTCCTGTCCCTTTCCATACTGCTAATGCAAGAGAACTTCTGTGGGGGCTATGTCCTGTCCCTTTCCATACTGCTAATGCAAGAGAACTTCTGTGGGGGCTATGTCCTGTCCCTTTCCATACTGCTAATGCAAGAGAACTTCTGTGGGGGCTATGTCCTGTCCCTTTCCATACTGCTAATGCAAGAGAACTTCTGTGGGGGCTATGTCCTGTCCCTTTCCATACTGCTAATGCAAGAGGACTTCTGCGGGGGCTATGTTCTGTCCCTTTCCATACTGCTAATGCAAGAGAACTTCTGCGGGGGCTATGTCCTGTCCCTTTCCATACTGCTAATGCAAGAGAACTTCTGTGGGGGCTATGTCCTGTCCCTTTCCATACTGCTAATGCAAGAGAACTTCTGTGGGGGCTATGTCCTGTCCCTTTCCATACTGCTAATGCAAGAGGACTTCTGTGGGGGCTATGTCCTGTCCCTTTCCATACTGCTAATGCAAGAGAACTTCTGTGGGGGCTATGTTCTGTCCCTTTCCATACTGCTAATGCAAGAGAACTTCTGTGGGGGCTATGTTCTGTCCCTTTCCATACTGCTAATGCAAGAGAACTTCTGTGGGGGCTATGTCCTGTCCCTTTCCATACTGCTAATGCAAGAGAACTTCTGTGGGGGCTATGTCCTGTCCCTTTCCATACTGCTAATGCAAGAGAACTTCTGTGGGGGCTATGTCCTGTCCCTTTCCATACTGCTAATGCAAGAGAACTTCTGTGGGGGCTATGTTCTGTCCCTTTCCATACTGCTAATGCAAGAGGACATACTGCTAATGCAAGAGAACTTCTGTGGGGGCTATGTTCTGTCCCTTTCCATACTGCTAATGTAAGAGAACTTCTGTGGGGGCTATGTCCTGTCCCTTTCCATACTGCTAATGCAAGAGAACTTCTGTGGGGGCTATGTCCTGTCCCTTTCCATACTGCTAATGCAAGAGAGGACTTCTGTGGGGGCTATGTCCTGTCCCTTTCCATACTGCTAATGCAAGAGAACTTCTGTGGGGGGCTATGTCCTGTCCCTTTCCATACTGCTAATGCAAGAGAACTTCTGTGGGGGCTATGTCCTGTCCCTTTCCATACTGCTAATGCAAGAGAACTTCTGTGGGGGCTATGTCCTGTCCCTTTCCATACTGCTAATGCAAGAGAACTTCTGTGGG